>NW_015173136.1:1056736-1084642 GCF_001447785.1 Gekko japonicus
GAGGTGTTTAACTCTTCTCATACCCACTGTTTGCCCCCTGCAAATGGCATTTTTTCTCACAGCCAGACTCCTTCAGGTCTAAGAGGCCTAACTGGTGGGAAAAGTGTTTGGTGGCATTTTCAGAGGAGAACTGATAAACAGCAAGTATCCGCCTCCAACCCACTTGAGTGATTAGATGGGTACTGAAAAAAGTAATCTCTGGATGGAGACGTTATGGACAATTATAGATGAGTTTCAAATCTACCTTTTCTAAGCAAGGTTTTAGCAACTTCAGAGATTCCTGAATGAGAGTTTCAAATCTACCTTTTCTAAGCAAGTTTTAGCAACATATCAGCCCATGACCCACTTCAATCCAGCTTCAGGTGCACCTATGAAACAGAAGCCCATTCTGCAACTAGCATTCTCACAGCTGTTTTACCAAACCCATGTTGGAAAAGAAATTACCCTCTACATTGCATGCCACATTCACTTTCTTTGATTGTTGGATTTTATTATAGCCTCCACACTGCATGCCAGTTTCACTTCCTTTGATCTCTTGGTTTTATGGTGGCTGTCTGCATAGATTTATGGCCATTTTATGGCTGTCCAGGGGTGACTCTGCAGTCAGTACGGCATTGGCCCAGGGTATCTGAATGTGGTTTTGAGCTGCATCTTTTTCTGTTCCAGTGTGGGTTTGGTAAAACAATGGAGCTAAGGTTGCCAAGTGACTCACCAAAATAAGCGGGGGAGAGTTGGTCCCGTTCCAGGACATTTGCGTGTGTGCGCTGTGATGATGTCGCCTGGAAGTGACTTCATCACACTGGGCACATCACCGGGCAATGCTCTAGCAACCGGCCTGAAAACTCTATGGTACCATAGAGTTTTCAGGGTGGTTGCTAGAGTGTTGCCCGGCGACATGCCCAGTGTGATGACATCACTTCCGGGCAACATCATCATGCCGGGCATGCCGGCCCGATCTGGCCACTTCATGGGTGGGGTTCCCCCTGCCAGCTGGACTCAGACCAGTGGATTGGGGGGCCTTTTAGTGGAGGAATCCCCACCCCCCAGGGGGACTTGGCAGCCATAAATGGAGTGAATGCTAGATGCAGAATGGGCCAGAGATGGCTTTAATGGTTTTGGTGAATGATCTCTGTTTACTGCACACACACACACTCAGAAAAACAATCCCTTTCTCTCAGCTGGTTGGATGCCTAGGATGCCACTGCTGTCCATTTCCATATGTTGTGGAATACAGTAGCTTGTTAAGTAAGTCCTGGCTCTGAAAAAGTTGAAGACTGTTATTCTAGTCTACAAGTAGACACCACACGAATGTTCAGATTGATTCAGTATCATTGTGTGTTTCCCCCCCCCTGAATTCATCACCCCTCAACTTTTGAGACAATATTTTATGCCTCTCTTTTACTTGAGACACAGGAGAGAAATAAAGTTAGTAAGACAACAACACAAGCCTTGTGGCGCCTTAGAAGCTAACAGATTTATTATGGTATAAGCTTTCATGACCCTCACTATTTGTGAGGTTGCAGAATAATTGTCAGAGGACTTTACCCAGGTATAATTCCTAGGGTTCCTTAAGGAAAGTCATGACACTGAATACTGTTGGAAGCCTCCTCACATTTCTTAAGGCCAGAATCCACATGTACATCATCCTTAGACTTAATCCTACTGCTATGTTGCTTTTAGTCCTCTCTTTGCCTGTTAGTTTGTGCTCAGAAAAAGAAAACAAGAACTTGCACAGGTAGCCAAAAATGGAATAATAAGTGTGTTTCTGAAAGCCAGGGGCAAAGAAACCTGTCTAATGAGCAGGTTTTCTTCTTAATGTAAATCTAGGTTAAACCTGTGCATCTTTGGAAGAATTTAATTAAACCAGAAGATAGAGTTAAGGGCAGGAGCCAGAGGAATAGGTAGACAAGATAAAATCTAGAGGCAGAAAGCAGATGAGATGAAAAGAGGACATGAGGAATTAAACACAGGTTTTTAGACCGGGCTTTCAACTGTAATCTCTATTCACCCCGATTCAAAATCACATGCATGCATTAACTCTTGCAGATGGATAGTCAGCAGGTGCATGGCTCTGTTTCTGTAGCTTATTTACTTGTGAAGGCCATTTGGAGAGACAATTGCACATGGGGAAATGTTCATCTTCTCTTGCCCCATTCTGGAGGATTCCTACTTTTAGCCTCAGCTAGAAAGCCATAGGGTCAAACCATTCGCGGCTCGCTTTTCTTTTCCTGCCTGTGGGAAACAGCTGTGGGGGGGTGATGGTCATTTTTAACCAAGGAATAGCTGGCAGAGGAAGATTTAAGCACCTGGTGAAAAGCTGAATGAAAACATCAGTAAGCAGCAGTGACAAATTCCAGGATAGCTGAATGAAAACATCAGTAAGCAGCAGCAGCAGTGACAAATTCCAGGCTAGGGATCATTAGAAATAAGGAACTAAAATGTATGTGTCATAATGATTTTGCATACATTTATGGATGCATTTGGAATATGATGTAAAGTTTGGGTCAAAAAGGATTTGCATAAATGCTGGTGTATACACCAGTACCGCAACACTCCCCCCCCCCAAATGCGGAGCTACTTCCAATGAAGGGAACAGGGATAGTGTAAGTGAAGAGGGAGGGAGAGGGTGTTTCTTGCCTGCTGTTTCCTCGCTTCAAATCACTCCCCAAGCTATTTTTCCTCTGGTCAAATTCATAATGCCTGTGTTGGTGAGGGCAAAACATACATTTGAAACAGGATGGTGGGCAAGGTACTTAGGGGTAAGCTAAAGGTGAGAAAGAAACAGGAAGAAAGTGTGATCAAGCTGTACAAAATTGTGTAATAAACTAGCATGTCTACAAGAACTGCAATTGCTATTAACTTTTTAGTCCACCTTTCTCACTGAGAGTTCAGGCAGATTACAAAATATGCAAAGTAAGTCAACCAGAGAGCAATAATAAATCATGCAGTAGGACTAGAATTACAGGACTGGAAAACAATGCACACCAAAACTGTCTATGGATGTGGTCAGACTGGCAGGTTGGCACAGTTTGGGCATGCCACTAATTAGTCACATTTTGTGATGGAGATTTTCGATCAGACTCCCACCCTGATCCAGCCTCACCACACGCTTCTTCTGTGGTTGACGGTTCAGATTAGTACTGCGCGGCAACCATGGGGTGTGCAGTCTGGTCTTTTAAAAAAAATAAAATAACAACTTTGACTTTTTAATGAATATTTCTTGGGTGTGCATGTGTGTACATGCACACATGCTCTACCATTTTAAAACAAAATACGGTAAAACCAGAAGTAGGGGTTCACACTTCTAAACCGGTTTGAGCATGCACTGGAGATGTCCAGTCATCTGAAAATGTGGGATCAATGCACGGAGATCCGTAAGCACCTGATTGTCTCTGGTGGCTATTTACTCCACATCCAACTCATCATACGACAGGGTCAGTACAACTGGGGAACGGCTGCCAGATGTTGATGTGCGAATGAGCCCATTTAACTCTAACGCGACTCTATCAGGCCAAACTGCCTGTCTGACTGCAGTCTATGGCATGACCCACCCTAATGAAGAAAGGTAGAGGACATTGCAGTAAAGGAGGTGATACATACAAGGAATATTGTGGAACTATAATGCTATTCCTTATAGAAGCCATCTCTTGAACTGTTCTGCTATATTAAGGTTCTAATATACATTTAAAAATACCCTGCTGAACATTTCTGCTTTGCACATTCTTGGCAATGATGGAAGTGCAGGGGTCTTCCTGACCATCTGTTCCAGGCTGTTCCACAACTTGCTGATCTTAACCCTTTGCAGGATGGCACCTTCAGTACGTTTTGCTCAGATGAACGAAGCTGTCATGGTGGAGCATACCAAAAGAGACATGTGGGTCCATGGGTCCAAGGCTATTAAAGGCTTTGTACGTGATAAGCAGAACCTTGAACTGAACCCAGTAAATGACTGGTAACTAATGCAGTGTCTGCAGAATATGTGGGACATGTAAATGAAACCAACCCAAACCTGTGACAAACAACCAATTGACAATTACTACTGCAAAAGATTTTACTGATATCATCCAACATCATTAAAAAGGTAAATGTAAAGGTTCCCTTGCTCGAAAGCCAGTCGAGTCCGACTCTAGGGTTGCGGTGCTCATCTCAGTTTCAAAGCCGAAGAGCCAGCGCTGTCCGAAGACGTTTCCATGGTCATGTGGCTGGCATGACCAAACACCAAGGCGCACGGAACGCTGTTACCTTCCCACCAAAGTGGTACCTATTTATCTACTTGCAATTTCTTGCTTTCGAACTGCTAGGTTGGCAGGAGCTGGAACGAGAGACGGGAGCTCACTCCGTCATGCGGCAACTCGGGTCTCGAACTGCTGAACTACCGACCTTCCACAGCCTTCAGTTCAGCGTCTTAACCACTTGAGCCACCGCAACATCCCTCCAACATCATTAAATATCTGTAATTGCATGAATGAAAGACTCTCACATCCTTTAACAGTCACAGTCCAAAGTAACGTGTAGCATAAAGGACTGTGTTTGTTGCGTGTACGATGTTAACTCTTTCCAGCTGTTCAAGAAGATTAATTGGACATTACTAACAGTTTAATTTACCAGTTTATATATCACTCAGCTTTCTCTTTCTCCCACTGTCTACCCCTTCCTTTTTTTCCTTTTAAGTGAAATACCTCCCCTTTTTAGGGGAGCCAATAAAACCTTTATTAAAAAAAAAATACATTCTTCTGTGCGCTAATATAATATCAAGTCTCGAGGACCAATACCAGATTCTGACACCAGCAAACCCTTCCAAAATAAATCCAATGAAGAAAAATTTTCCTGGTTTACCACCTCAATTTCGATCGTCGTTACAAATACTGTTATCTCTCAGCCAATGGCACTCTGGCTTTAAAATACTTCTGGCATACAACTTTAAGAGGGAAAATCCTCACCTTAAAACTGAGCCTTCTGTCATATCCTTTTCTTTGGAATCTGCTCCACACTTTTTTTTTTTTGCAAAGGGCTCAGCTACACAAGATGCTGGGAGCTGTCAAACAGAGCTCCTAGTTGATTCTGGTTGAGACCATGTTCAGAGGGAAGGACAAAGGTTTCCATGTATGCCATTGCCATAAGCTGAAATGGTATTAAGAAGCTGCTTTCCCCCCCACTGCCTCAGACAGCTGGTTCAGAACCTAATCCCAGTGGGTCCCCTCGGATCATTTCAGATCAGGAAACCGAGGCAGGTAGAAGGCTTTAGAATCCTTTCCCTTGCAACATTGCTTGCCTGATTTTTTCTAAAGAAAAAAAATATGCTGGGTCTTTCTTTTATGGAACTCCTTATGTCTCCTGTAGCTGAGATTTTAGAGATATTCAGACTTGGTATCCAATTACCATCCTGTTACCATCTATAGTCTTGATTTTATTGTTATACACTATAATGTTGTAACCTGCCCTGAGCCCGCTCGTGGGAAGGACGGGATAGAAATTGAATTCAATAAACACATAAATAAACAAACAAACATCTTGGATCCATGATCTTGCAAAATGTCACCATTACCCCCTGATGGGAACTGCTTTTTGTTGTTGTTCAGTCGCACAGTCGAGTCCGACTCTTCGCGACCCCATGGACTAGATCCCGCCAGGCCCTCCTGTCTTCCGCTGTTCTCTGAAGTTTGCTCAGTTTCATGTTCGTTGCATCGATGACACTGTCCAACCATCTCATCCTTTGCCGTCCCCGTCTTCTTTGACCTTCAATCTTTCCCAGCATGAGGGTCTTCTCCAGTGAACTGCTACCTCGCCCCATATACTCAAGCAGGGACAGGTTAAAAACTCATTTGCCAGTAAGCTAAAGATTCCTAAAGCTCACTTCATAAGTAGAAGAATAACTAAATATATCAGTCGGTCTTAAAGAATGCCAACAAAAGCTACCTCAAAGTTCTTACCATTGTGACCAACTAAATACAAATATAGATCATAGTTTTCTTGGCTTTCCTTTCATCAAAGGTTAGAGGTGCAGCAGTGGTGAACTTCAAAGTAATAGGAAGGAACCAAGAGGGCTCCCTCTGGGATTTTCAAATATTGGCAGGTATGCAAACAAACCTCAGATGATCTCCTTCTTTGAAGCTTCCCAAAGTATCCTTAAACCCAAGGTCACTGTTGGTTTGAATAAACATTGTCTCTTGCCTTTCCCCTCCCTTTTTTGTACTTTCCCACAATCCCGTTTGTTTTTCTGTTCTTCTTTAGTCTCCTTGACTGCTTGTACTCACATCAGTTATCCTAGAAAAAACAAAAACGGCAGGAAGAAAACATAACCTTGAAACTTTCTAAATATTGACAATTGTTTTGCTTCTTGTATGTTTCTGGTGTTCTGGCGGTAAGTGATAGAAAGATTCCATCTGTGTTCAAGTGAAATGATTTCCTCCCCCTTCTTTTCTGCAGTCAGTGCTGCGGAGAGGGGAGCCCTGTGGTGCCACAAATGACATTGTAATCTATTTAATTCACAGATTCAGGACAATGCTTGTATGACTGCTGTTGTCTGCTTGACCTTTTCAGAAAATGTCCTCTTCTTTTTAACGTACTCCCGGTAATTCTGTCAAAGCATCATGCCATTTCAGGCTAATATGCATGATTTTCTCTAAGTTTGTTTTTGTCCTACTCACAGGCCTTGACCTGCATGGCCCAGGTTAGCCGGATTTGTGATTTTGTCAGATCTCAGACACTAAGGAGAGTCGGCCCTGGCTATTATTTGGATGGGAGACCACCAAGGAAGTCCAGGGTTGCTAGGCAGAGGCAGGCCAACGGCAAGCCATCTCTAAATGTCTCTTGCCTTGAAATCCCCATGGAGTCACCATAAGTCAGTTGTGACTTGATGGCAGTTTCCACCACAACCACAGGCACAAGCCCTCGAAGTCTCTATAAATTGTGGGCAAACTCAGGGAAGTTTAAGATTAAAAAAAACCCCAAACCCATGCAGTCTCTGAGCTTTTCCAAGAAAGCTCTGGTAAACTTCTCAGCCCAATTCATCAATGACTTATGCAAAGACATTTAATATATTTTCAGCAACTCCTCTCCCCAACTCTATTTTCTTGCTCTTTTAATTATATATCGAGCCAAAACCCCCAAACAGAATGTTGGCCCATATCCAGCCATCAGTGAATTGAGCAACGAGGTTTTCCACATTCTTCTTTGTCCCTACAGCCTTCTGACCCTGAGAAAAAAGACTTCCTGGTGTCAAAGGATGTGCACAGAGGAATAGCCAGGCTGTTTGGGGCTGGAACGAGGCCGGAAACCGTAGTAATGCAGGAAATCTCTGTGTACCCTCCAGGCACGTGTGGATGCATACAGGCCATTTTGCTTCCCAAAGCCTCATTGTGAAATACATTTGCATTCCCTCTCTCCTTTTATGTGCCACTACAGTGGTGGCCCTTGCAAAGGTAGAGAGGCAGGATATAAATTCTGTAAATAAAAATAAAACAAAACAAAATAAATGCCCCAGACTTAAGCCATGACAATCTTTTGCTTTAACCAGAGGCAACACTGAACATCAGAAGGAACGCATAGAACTGAGATTTGCCTCATCATGACATGCAGGCCCGTTCGTAAAGCTTTTTTCCATAATGGTTGTGGAAATACAGTTCTGTCATGCATAACCAAATTGTCTTTGTTCATTTTTCACCTCCCTGTTAAATTATTATTACAAGACTGTGTCCTTGCTGAAAATAATGTATAGTGTTTTTCTGTTCCAGGGTTTAGTATTATGCAATCATCAGTGATTATGCATATAATGCCAGCCAGCTTGCAATGTATTCTCTGCCATTATTGACAGCCTGTTTTCACTCTACGTTTTTGTGTTATTTGGCATTTCCTCATTTTTATTTGCCCTCCTCCCTGTTCTTCCTGCTTGTGTTTATGTTTTAATTGTTTAAAGCATTATCTTTATCTTTAATGCCTTTTTAATGTTTTCATTGTTTGCCTCTTTGTGGACCCCACACAAATATTGAAGTAAACAAACAAGTAGGGTTGCCAAGTCTGGGTTGGAAAATACCTGGATACTTTGGGGGTGGAGCCGGGAGAGGGTGGGGTTTGAGGAGGGGAGGGGCCTCAGCATGGTACACTGCCATAGAGTCCACCCTTCCAAGCAGCTGTTTTCTCCAAGGGGGCTGATCTCTGTCAGCTGGAGATGAGTTGTAAAAGTGGGAGATCCCCAGGCCCCACCTGGAGGCTGGCAACCCTACAAACAAGTCTATGGGGCTGTGGCAGATCAAAATAGGGTTGCCAGCCTCCAGGGAGCACTTGAAGATCTCCTGGAAGTGCAACTGATCTTCAGACTCCAGAGTTCAGTTCCCCTGGAGAAAATGGCTGCTTTGGACAGTGGACTGTATGGCATTATACCCTGCTGAGGTCCCTCCACTTCCCTGTTTTTCTCAGGCTCCACCCCCAAATCTGCTCCCAACCTGGAGCTGGCAACCCTAGAACCCCCTCAACAAAGTCACAGAATCCCAGTTTGCCATTCTTAGTACTGCTGCTCCCCCTTTTCCAGTTCTTTTTATCCCCAGCCTCTTTTCAGTTTCCCAACTAAGCCCCTTCCAGGTTCCTTTTCCTTACCCTATCAAGGCACATCAGCATCCTCGGAGCAGATCCTCTTGGATGGGCTGTGCTAGCACCCCAAGTGAGAATCTGGTGCTGCTGTGGAAATTCCATGCTGGCAAATGCACCCCTGCTCCTGTGACACAACGGGTGGGCGGGGCTCCCTGTGACGGTATGTCCATGTGGCTGGCTGCCTTTTCCTTCTTGCAGCTCCTGCAGCTCCCAGGTAAGCCTGTGAAAGATGCTGCTACAAGGGCCAGACCAAATCCTATGCTTTGCTTCCATCTGTTGTGGGGCCTGTCCTCAGTTGGGAAACACATTCCTCTGGTGCTAGGCACCTTATCTCATGCAAGGTCAGTGTCTTTTAATGAGACAAAAAGCACATGGAGTCAGAAGAATATGGTCTGTATTGGAGGGCCACCCTTTAATGGATGGGATACAGTAAGGATACATACCCTACAGGTGCAACCGTATGAAGAGTTGAATGCGTCTAAGCCCATTATGATGATCTCACCCTCTTCCCTCCCTCACACACAAGATTTCCCCCTTTTTCTTCTTTCTTGCTGAGCAGCCCCTATATCTATTTCCTTCTTATTTGTCTATGGCTGTCCCTCCCAGTTGCTTTAGTGTGTGTGTGTCAATTGATGCTGGCCTAGCCCAGGGAATGGAGGGAAGAGACAAAATCACCTTCTTATATTCAATTTCTGAAATAGCACATGAGAAGCTTTTGAAAGTTCAAAATAAACAAAATGTTTTATTTAATTTAGAGGAGAAAAGGTCAGGTGGAATCAGGTGCAATATGTATGAGGTGAACTGCTAATAACACTGAGGAAACTTTGTAATCACACTAACGCCAGATAATTTGTTGCCAACAAGTATTCAAAAAGGTCTTTTACAACTTTGAGGAGAGAGACTTTCTTTTCAGGTTCTGCTTAAACACTCATGCATAGGTTTCTGAGTTTTACTGACTCTTAAAGTCTAGAAGGCAGGAATATACAACCAAGTAGAAGAAGAAGAGAAGAGATTGGATTCATACTCCGCCCTTCACTTGGAGTCTCAGAGCGGCTTACAAACTCCTTTCCTTTCCCCTCCCCACAACAGACACCTTGTGAGGTAGGTGGGGCTGAGAGAGCTCATTCCAGAACTGCCCTTTCAAGGACAGCTCTTGTCAGAACTATGGCTTGCCCAAGGTCATCCAGCAGCTGCAAGTGGAGGTGTGGGGAATCAAACCCGGTTTTCCCATTTTAGAGTCTGCACACTTAACCTCTACACCAAACTACCCAAAATCCTTCTATATACACAGACCTGAGATCACTCCTCTTTTAAGAGCTATCTCTCTTTTCACTGGGCAGGGCTTACTTCTCTTAACCAGGAGCAATTTCCCTTTTCAGCTTGAATGGGAATCCTCTCCGATCCTCTCACTCCTTTTGCCTCCTTCCTAGTCACAGTTACTCATATCTGCTATCTACACTCCTTATATGGGGTTAAATTAGGACTGTCAGCTTTGGGTTGGGAAATACTGGAAGATTTTGGGGGTGAAGCCTGGGGAGGGCTAGGTTTGGGGAGGGGTGGGACTGCTTCAGGGTATACTGCTGTAGGATCCACCCTCCAAAGCAGCCATTTTCTCCAGGGGAACTGATCTTGGTCATCTGGAGATCAATTGTAATAGCAGGAGAGCTCCAGGTGCTACCTGGAGGCTGGCAACCCTAGGTTAAACTTATTTCATTACCACAAAAATCCTGAGAGGTAGGTCAGGCTGAGATATGCCTACAACTAACCAGTGAGATTATTGGGTTTTGAATCCAGTTCTATCTGGCCTAAGCGCACTCTAGCAGCCAAACTACACCAATTGTCCGTATATTAATGGAGGGAAGATGAACAGATTTTCTTACCATGGAAAAATCTATAGTCCTGCTACATTGTGATCCAATTCAATGCTCTCACTTTTGGTTGTCTGTTAGGGCTCGCAAAGAGAAAGCGTGTTGAAAGTGGATGGTAAATCAGATAACGTTTCTCATAGAGATAGTACAGTAAAAGAGTATGAATGTCTGTCAACTCTGTTATTAAGACTTAAGGGAGAAAAATCATATTGGTGATTAGGATGATAATATACATATCTTTCAGCTATGAGTAATGCATCAGTGAAAGCAACTTGCATATAGATTTATCCAAGGTCAAAATCACTGAAGGTCGCTTTGCACTTAGTCAGCAATTTGCCTTTAAAGTGTAAACCCGAGAATGAAGCATTTGCCTAGAAGCCCAAAGAGTCAAGACTACATTTAATGCTTTATTGGTGGGTTGAGAGGCTATTGACCACTACTGAATTAATGAACCACTCTTCCAACTGAAAGCTTTGCTTACTTAAATCAATTTATACTTCATTGGTTTCCCAAAACCATTGGGAATAAATAGGAAAACTAACACTGTGGAAAACTAATTTCCTCAAGACCCCTAGCCAGCACACTACTTGCTAAAAACCGAGGAAGACTGGTTAATCTGATGATGCTCCGATTTCATTCGATATGGTGTAAAGCCAATGTGGGAAACAGTTCAAAGAAAAGCTCAAAAACCTTTTTGGTAACTTCTAAGGTTATTGCTTTTGAAAGAATAAAACATTGCAAACAGAAAACAGTCACAATATAAAACACAAACCCCACTCCTCAAAAGGTGTACAAGTCTAAAATAATTGAATAGAAAGGACTATGCACTCGGTAAGAGTTTTGTTACATCATAGTGTGCAGAAAGGGACAAAGGGCCTTTGGAGGCTGGTTCATGAGGGTGAATGAGGCAATGCCCACCAGCTCAGGCTTCCCCCAGCACCTTCCTGCAGCCAGCTATATAGTCAGTCTTTGTTGAACTCAGCATTGCAGACCAATAAGCTCCTCCTTATAGAGGAAGAGGGCTTCTCATCCTTCTTTCTCTCCTCCCTTTGAAAGAGACCCATCCACACCAGTACATTGGAGAGGTAACCATGGAGAAATGTTATGGCCACCACTAGCTGAAATAAACTAGTGTACTGCTTCTTTAAGTCCTCCATTTCCCCACCTATTCAGAATCCAATCTATGCAGCAGAATTAATCTAGGGTGATTTCCCACAAGCGCTGCTCCAGGCTCACTCCTCCCTTTTGCCCCGATGGTACCTGTCCATTTCACACAAGCTGCTGTGTGGCCGCATTTTGCCCCGCAGCTTCGCGCGATTTCCCCCGCATCTACTCAGTCCTCAAAAAACAGGATTGAGTAGACCCAGGGGAAATGGCATGAAGCTGCAGGGCAAAATGCGGCTACGCAGCAGTTGTGTGAAATTGACACATACCATCGGGCCAAAGAGAAGAGTGAGCGCAGAGCAGCGCTTGTGGGAAATCACCCCTAGAGTGTTCTTTAAACATATGCTTATTTCACCTTCCGCTTCAAATTTAGGAGGAGTCAGCTTCTCCTTTTGGTAAGAGGGAAAAGCCAGGAGAAAAGGATTCACTGGTACACAGCAACAGAATGGTGTTTCTCTACTAGTATAAGGGGGGAAATACTGTATTTCAACCTTTTCCCTGGTTCTGAGAAGCTGAAGACCACTGAAAGTCTTTTATCTGGAAGTAGCAAGCCTTAACCTGTTTTGGTCTGGTTGTGTATAGTTCTTCAAAACCTAGAGGTGAGGGAATGCCTTTGGCTTCTATGTGTGTCTAAGGCCTCCCTCCTTTCTTGACTTTACAACATGGAAAATGAATTCTTGAGATAGGGTTTCGGTGGGTTCTGGAGTAAACTGAGATCTGTCGAGCTTGTAGCCTTCTTTGTGTTATATATTTTACTGTTTTGATTAATGTATTGAATAGGGAATTATAGCAATCGGGGCATGTGGTATGATTTCTATTCAGCATTGAGGAGAGGTTGCATTAGGTGGGCACCTGCACTGGTATCAGTATGTACAATTGAAGAAATGTTTCTAGAATGTCTTCTACGTGCACTTTTCTTCTTCTAAAGTGTTGTGAGGGAGATAAAAGCAAAATAAGTTGACTCTGCCCTCCCTGCCCTCCACCCTTTCAGCCTGAATGGATACCAGCTGTCATTGGTAAAGTTTAGTTTTCATGTTCTATCTTAGTAGTGGTCTGCATTTTCAAATGATTGTTTTATTAGAAGTGGGTTTCTTGAAGTGTCTTGACTTTTCTGTCAGGGATGGGTTGGCATAATAGGGGATGTCGTTTCCAAATCACTATCACAAGTACAAGAAAACTTTTTTTTTTTAACCACCATGTTCCAAACAAGATGGAAAATTCAACCTCACCCCTTCCAGTTCCTGGATACTGCTTTGGGTTCCTTAAACCAAAGCTTCCAAATATTCCCCTTTGTGGCCAGTCAGCTCCATTGACACCAACACCGCAGAACTCCTCCTATCCTTGACTGGGAGGGATGTTTTCCTTCAACCCCACTTTCTTGCTGGCTATCAATTTATGTTCATTTCCCTGCAAGCCCCATGGTGGCCACAGGTCCCCCCTTCTCAGGATGAAAGGGGCTCATATGTATACACAAAAGCAGGGGTCATTTCCTGCAGGAGCGCACAGGAGTGGAGCTCCGGCAGTAAAGAGCCCAGGGGGCGGGCACATGCAACAAGCCCCATCCCCTACTCCCAGCAGCCCTCAGTCAAATAGCTAGCAATCCAAAACAGTCCAGTGGAGCCTGAGCGGTGGGTGTTGCCTTCTGACATACTTCCGGTGATGTCAGGGGGTGTGGCATATGCAAATAAGTTATGCTAATGAGGTATGCTAATGAGCTCCTGCGCCTCTTTTTCTACGAAATGATCCCTGCACAAAAGCAAAACAAAGCCCAAACAACAGAAAAAACGGTGCCCTAACCAGGACTTTATTTGTGCTAAGTGCACCATAGATAAGCCCTAAAGTTTTCATTATGAGGACTGAGTGCTAGAATATGTGAAGGAAAATGCCTCTGAACGTGAGGAGACTGTACTTGTGTAGTAACATTTATCCAGCTTCCCATCCCACATTCAAAACATATGTACAATTAACAATACAGTCTTTGAAACGCATATGCCATGAAAGGTGCAAGCCCCCCCGTTTTGTTCTCAGGTCACAACAAAGCCCCCCATTTTGTTGTCAAGTGACTTATGGTGACTCTGTGGGGTTTTCAAGGAAAGATATTCAGAGGTGGTTTGTCATTGGTTGCCTCTGAGTCGTCAGGACCCTTGTATTCCTTGGTGGTCTCCCTTCCAAATACTGATCAGGGTCAACCCTGCTTGTCTTCTAAGATCTCATGAGAGCAGGCCAGCCGGGACCTCTGGTTTTAGAGATTAGTAATGCTCTCACCTCTTTCACAGGCACAAATTTTTCGAAACCCTCTTTTCATCCTTCTCGTAGCCTTCAGAAGGTGGTTGTGAGACCCTCCTGAATGGTTTATGTCCATAGATCCAAATAACTTAAATAACTACCACCTCATGGCCAATATTCCATTCTTGGGCAAGGTGTTTGGGCAGGTGGTGACTATGCAGCTGCAGGCAGTCTTGGAGGAGACAGGTTATCTACACCCATTTCAGTCTGGATTCAGGCCCTGGGATTGGGACAGAAATGGCATTGGTCTCCCTGCCCAGCGATAAGAGGGAGTTTGTCTCAGTTAACTCTCCTGGACCTGTTAGCAGCTTTGGAAACCGTCGGCCACAGTATCCTTCTAGAGAGGCTGACTGGGAACTGTGCTTCAGTGCTTCCTCCCTTACTTGGCTGACCAATTCCAGAAGGTGGTGCTGGGGCACTGTTGCTCAGCCCTATGGCATTTATGCTATGGCGTTCTTCAGGGACAGGCCATGCTGTTTAACATCTACATTAAACTGGTGGGAGGGATCATCTGGGCATTTGGAGTGAGGTACCATCAATATTCAGAAGGTATAATCTGTATTTCTCCTTAGCAGCTTAGTCAGATGGACTGCCTCCACCCATATGTCCAGCCCACCAGCTGAGATCCTCTTCTGTGTGTTGGAGAAGCAACAGCCTCCTAAGAGTTGAATTATTGTAAATACCGCTGGTAGAGTAGTTTAGTCCGCTTGTACCCTAGGGGGAGCCGTGGAGCATTCTCTAGTGTTTGGGACTGATTGAATGTTTACTCTTGCAGTTCAGCCTACCTCGTTGTTTTCTCTCTCTGCTGTGTGTTAATATGTGTTAGTGCTTGTGCTCTGAAGGCCCGTCTGTTGCATTATTGGCATGCAGTCAGGTATTGTCTTCTTGCAAAATCCTGTTGCAGTAAATTCATTGAAAGCAAACTCCAAAGCGTGGATCGGATTATTTCCTCAACTCTGCCAGCATTCTGCAGCCCTTCTCCCAGTGCCCTTACTGGCAGAAGTAAGGAGGGTGATAACCGGGCTAGGGCTTTTTGCAGTGGTGGCACCTTACCTTTGGAATGCCTTTCCACTTGAGACTTGCCTGGCACTTCCTTCTCCTTTCTGTTTGGTGCCAGACCAAAACATTTCCTTTGGATTTTTAAAATTTTATTTAGTTTACTTATAGTCCGCCTTTCTCAGTGAGACTCAAGGCAGATTACTGTGTACAGAAAGAGGATAAAAAAGTAATCATACAGTATAGGGCATCCAATGAAGGAAGTGTGTGTTTTTTTAGCTGTTTATGGCCTGCTCCTAGCCTCAGTACAATTTTATTGCTATAATTTTAGTCCATTCCATTTTATGTGCTTTAATGCCCTGGCTTGCTTTTAGTGGTGGGTTATTATTACTGGTATCTTTTCATTATTGACTTATTACTGGTATCTTTTCATTATTAACTTGGATTGTTTTATTACACTTTCATCGTTAGGATTTGTTTGTTTTTATTGGATGATTGGTTTTCTTTTATTGCTGTGAGCTAGCTCATGTAGGTCTGGAGATTCAGCACACAAATTTTCTAAATACACTAAATCAGCATGTAGTCACAGAACCCAAATCCTTTGCCACAAAAATTCACTCATGGGCTGATTTCCCACTAGAGCTGCCTTGCTGTTGCGCTGCCATTTGCCCTGGTTCTATTGGTCAATTTCACACCTGTTTTTTGAGGATCAACAAAACTGCAGAGGAAATCGGGCGAAGCCGCGGGTCAAAATCAGCCACGTGGCTTCGGGTGTGAAATTGACCAATAGAACCGGGGCAAACGGCGGTGCAACAGCGAGGCAGCTCTAGTGCGAAATCAGCCATGGTTTAATCCCTGTCTCCTAAGACCAGCTTCTCACAGAAGCTTCCCCCCCTTATTTTAATGGTGGGATGATATTTCCCAAGTTACATTGCTCAATCGGGCACCGATTTTCAGGTCCATTCAGCAGAGACAAACTGGCTTAAAACATCAGCCATTCATGTGCAAGGAGACACCTTCAACAACCAACAACTTCCGCTAACATACGAAACTGGAAACTGAAACAAGAGCTCCACCCAAGAGGATCAAACAAAATCACACAGATATTAGGGGAGGAGCAGACTGTTCCATTACACACACACACATATACAATAAATATACCACAGCTACAATGAATCAGGGGTCAGCCCTAGAATACAATTTCAGTACTGGGTTGAACCAGAGATTATCTTCTTTTCATCTAAAAAAAAAATCACTCCGTTCCCCTCCCCCCCTTTCCCTCCCATTTTTCCAATTCAGGAGGAAACACATGTCCTGTTCTTGGTGAGATTTCACTACCACAGGCATTTTACAATATTCCTCAGAGAACACCTATCCCTATACTTGTCTACCAAAAGAGTCAAATAACAGATGGAGTTTGTGCTGTCAAAATAGTATGCAAACTTATTACAACAGGACTTTTGGGACCGTCTGGATTTTTCATGCCATCCAATAGCTGGAACAGGTAGCAAGTACTGTGATAACAGGGAAAAAAATTCTTCATCATTGTCATGGCAACATCATCTACAATTATATGCTCTTTGTGGGGCACAAAGATAGATGGAAAAGCAAAGCAGCTTGTTGCTTCACTTCATATTTTTAAGTGCCTTCTGTTCAAGGCCATTTGCTGCTATAGTTAATAGAAGCTTTAGGGCACACTGTAATAATAAGGGATGACATCCCCCCCACTAATCCCAAAGCTGCTGTAAGGGAAAAGTCTGCAGAATTTAAATTTGTTGGGGACCATGCAAGCCACAAATTACATTCAATGTTATTTTAAAATCAGGCTAGACAACTTTTCTGCATCATAAATTTGTAATTATTGGAAGCACAGAACAACATATGTCCAGGGATAGTGAGGAATGAATTAAGAACCAACCAAACAACCTCAGGAATTGCATTCCTCAAAAACAACTGTTTGAAATGAGAATTCCAGATATGTAGCCATGTCAGTCTGTAGAAGCAAAATAAAACAGGAGTCCAGTGACCCTTTATAGACCAACAATTTATTCCAACGTAAATTTTCATAAGCCAGAACTCACTACACAGATATTTGGAAGTGAGCATCCATAAGGCTGATATTAACCACTTAAAGTTGTGTGTGTGTGTGTGTGGGAGGAGATGTGACAAAGGGAGGTTTGTTTAAAGCAAGATCGATTCACAAGAGTAATTGATTCATTGAGAATGCAAAGGCCCACTCCCATCTGTTGTTACGCAAAGTAGGAATAACATAAAATCTAATTTAGGAATGTGCAGAATGAAGCATATTCAGTACCTACACAGGTATCACTGAACTAACTGATACCTGTAAGGGGTGGTGGGATGTGCAAGATATTAGCAGCTGTAGTGAGTGAAGAATCCTGTTCTGGGTAAGAACTAGGGTGTAAATGTTGTTGAACTTCATTATGAATTCTAACTCAGTAATTTGCTTCAGATTCTCCTTTTTGAAGTCCTTTTGTAGGACAACAGTGACAGAATGCCCTGAAAGATTAAAATATTCACCCGCTGATTTCTGAATACTGAGATTTATAAGGTCAGATTTATGTCCATTGTTTTTCTTTTTCGTGTGCAGGGGCTGACATATTTGTCCAATGTAGAAAGTTGAAAGTTATTGTTGACACATATTACATTGGACAATGAGCATGTGAATGACCCTAAGATGGTACAGCTGATAAATCTTGGAATCATGTTGCCTGAGTATAGATGAGAATAAAGCTGTTCAACGTGACTGAGAGCTATGTCAGAGTAAGGCTTGCCAGTCCCCCAGTTAGGATGGGGGATCTCCCACCCCCAGCTTTTGTTGCCTGCTGTCATTCCAAGCTGTGGTAAAGGGGTGGGGATTCCAAACAGCTATGGTAGCTGTGTCACTACATCACTTACAGAAAACAAGGACGCGACATTGGGTAGCTGTAGACATTGCCAGAAGCTCTATGGTTTTATCATAGGTAAAGGTAAAGGTAAAGGTCCCCTTGCTCAAAAGCCAGTCGAATCCGACTCTAGGGTTGCGGTGCTCATCTCCGTTTCAAAGCCGAAGAGCCAGCGCTGTCTGAAGACGTTTCCGTGGTCATGTGGCCGGCATGACTAAACACCAAGGCGCACGGAACGCTGTTACCTTCCCACCGAAGTGGTACCTATTTATCTACTTGCAATTTCTTGCTTTCGAACTGCTAGGTTGGCAGGAGCTGGAACTAGAGCTCACTCCATCATGCGGCATCCGGGTCTCTAACTGCTGAACTACCGACCTTCCACAGCCTGCAGTTCAGCCTCTTAACCACTTGAGCCACCGCAGAGCTTCTGGCAATTCCTACAGTTTCAGTATGTCACTTTTCTCCCCAAAAAGGGTGTACTGAGTCTGACACAGCTAATGTTACACGTCCCCCATGTTTGCACCCCTAATCCTCTAGCTGGTTGTCAGACTAGGCCTGGCAACTCTAGTCAGAGGAGTATAAGGAAGTCAGAACAACATGGCAATTTTTAGACGTGGCTGAAGTTGGTGTGAAGTGGAACTGAATTATGAGGCACATGGTAACTGGACAGGAATTACTCCATTTCTGAGTTGTTTACTGCATACCTATAAAATAAAGTTCTGATGTGCTCATTGGCTAGGCTATTAGATGACAACTGGCCTTATTTATTGTTAAGTCCGTACTTAACAAACTAGTCAGAGAGTGATTTCAGCAAAAACTCAGGTTTATTCAGCTCGATGATCAACTTCTCTAACACGGTACAACTCCTCATAGCCCGAACAGCTTTTCCATTGCAGCTGCTCAGTATTTAAACATTCCGGGCTAATGTAGCCACACCTACTATACAATTCTCAACCTATCAGGTTGTTCGCATAATTGCCCAATCACAAGTGTTCCCACCACAGACAGTTCAAATGTGATTGGACACAATACTTTCGGCGCGAATCCTAGCCGACGTCTGAAGCTTAGCATAGCTTCTCTATGGGATGATTCACACTTCATCCTCATGCATTCAGGACAGCATCTGAATACATTACATTTATAGGCTGAAATCAATGGCCCTGGTGCTCAAAGCAAAGAGACCAGATAGTTGTGGAGAAGAAACAACCCCCCCTTCTGTTCAGAATCCTGGTCTGCAAATGTTGATACTAAATATTTACTGAATGCCTGATATTCAAAATAACTATTAGATAGCGAATGATGTTCACTACTTGATACCAGGTGATTGATATTTGTCAGCACTGGATAGCTGACATGCAATTATGATCCTTTCCGCATTTGCCTGCCACTCCGGATTTTCATAGGTGATTTAAGTTGGGGCAAAGCAGGGGAAGTCGTGGAAGTGGTGACAGACTTCACGTTCCTGGGATCCCAAATCACCGCAGACTGTGACAGCAGCCATGAAATTAAAAGATGCCTGCTCCTTGAGAGGAAAGCGATGGCGAACCTAAACAGCTTGATAAAAAGCAGAGACATCACCCTGCCAACAAAAGTCCGCTTGGTCAAAGCAATGGTATTCCCAGTAGTCATGTATGGCTGCGAGAGTTGGACTATAAGGAAGGCCGAGCGCCGAAGAATAGATTCTTTTGAACTATGGTGCTGGAGAAGACTCTTGAGAGTCCCTTGGACTGCAAGAAGATCAAATCAGTCAATCCTAAAAGAAATCAACCCTGACTGTTCCCTGGAAGGCCAGATAATGAAAATGAAGCTCAAATACTTTGGCCACCAAATGAGAAAGGAGCACTCACTGGAGAAGACAACGAACATGAAATCGAGCCTACTTCAGAGGACAGCGGAAGACAGGAGGGCCTGGCGGGAGCTGGTCAATGGGGTCGCAAAGAGTCAGACTCGACTGTGCGACTGAATAACAACAACAAAGCAGCATCCAAAACCCCTGGGGCAACAGTGGGCTGAAACCAGGCCAACCACTGAAGGGAGGTAATGTAACACAGAACGGGGAAAAAAAACCTGGAATAAAAATAAGGTTGAATTCGATTTTAGTGCAGAATTGGGGGGAGGGGGGAGGAACCTGGAATAAAAAGAAGGCTGAATTCGATTTTAATGCAGAATTTTTTTTTGGGGGGGGGGGAACCTGGAATAAAAAGAAGGCTGAATTCAGTTTTACTGCAGAATTGCTTGGAGGACACCATGGTGAACGTGGATTAAAAGGGGAGCGTGGAAAGTGCTTGTCTTTACCCAGCTCCGACATCTTGTTTTTTTACTTTTAGTAAAGTTTTTAAAATACGCTCCAGGGAAACAAAACCTCTTGCTTATTTTCAAGTACATCAAAGGAAAACATCACTATTCGCTCAGTGACTTCCCCCCCTCTTCTTTCTCGCTTATAGAGGATTAATCTCCTCATTTTCCGCTGAAGGGGGGGGGGAAAAGGTTCTTAGTTCATTTTCTCTGTATTTTGACAACTCACAGTTACGCCAGTCTTTTCTTTTCCATTTTTTTCTTTTTCCCGCTTCATCACTCGGTGACGCCCGGTGGTTCCGCTAAACCCCGTAGAACGGGGTCGCTCACGCAGCAAGGTCCATAGGGGCAGGGCATTGCGAGAGTCTCAATCTCCGATCTCTCGACCGAAAGAGAGACTCCCCCCTGGAACGCCCTAAAGCGCCCCGGATCCGAGCTCCTCTCATCTGAGGGGCTCGTTCGGGTCTCCGCTTGCGCGGATTCCCTCCTCCACCGCGGGCGGGCAAGGCGCCCTCGGGAGCGACCCGAGGATGCGTCTGCCTTTCGCGGGAGCCAGACCGGAAGCCAGTACAGATAGTCTTAATGGATTGAATAGTAATTGTGAATTCAGTTTTACTGCAGAATTGCTTGGAGGACACCATGGTGAACGTGGATTAAAAGGGGAGCGTGGAAAGTGCCAAAATTTAGTATTTCAGAACTACTGTTGGACCTGACAGTTTTTGCTTTCTGACTTCTGATATTTGATCTTTAACTACATTTGCTAGGCGATACGGCTTGGTATTTGGTATATAGTTTTGTTTTACGGTGGTCCCTGCTACACGGCAGGAAAAACACCGGCCAAAGTGCGGCTAATTAGAGCCGCATCAAAATAGAGACGCTGCGGCGGGATCCCACGGATCCCCTGAGCTGCGGCGCCATTGTTCCCCGGCATGATCAGATGCCGGGGAGGAAGATGGTCGGGAGGGGGAGGCTGCCGAACTGCGCATGTCTGAGCATGCGCAGTTCAGCCAGGAGCTGGGGATGCGCCAGCGAAAGGACGCGCCGGCGATCCCACGGCCGGCCTTGATGCGGCCGTCCCAGAAGAACCACCTCGGTAGGTGGTTCATTTTTGCTCCGTGTTTTGGGCGGAAGGGCCGGATCGGGGACGGGTGCGCAACGCTTCCCAGATGTTGCAGTGGGATCACGCCCATTTCCTCCGTGCCCGTTTGCTCCGCCCCCGATCCGTCCCTCTCCCGGCCCAAAACCTCTCATACGACCGGGGCCAGTGTATATTTTCTCTGCAATAGATAGTGTTTGATCCACTTCTTTCCCCAGTGGAATAGGGGCAGCTGAATGTCAGAATCAGTTTGACTATTTATGCCAAGGGAGCTAAAGCCACAGAACAGAACAGGACTGCTAGTTGATGATAAATGCATTTATTTGGAAGTATATTTAGGACTGCAGTACCAAATGGAGGAAGAAAGATTCATGTCTCTGTGGCAGGCTTGAACATGGCTATGTAGGAATGAGAAATGCGGATGCAGAAAGAAGTGGAGTTGTGCCATTGTGTAAAGTGATGCAGATAAGTTTAGAATCTGGCCTGGAGGTTTGAATCACACTCTGTTGATTTGTATGGATATTTCCCCTGACTTTAGTGGCAATAATGCCAAGCAGGATTTAGCTCAGTAGATGCTAAAAGGGAAATAATCCTTTTGGTTCCTGCCATGTCTATAGCTTGGTTTGTTGGTTGATTAGAAACTTGCTCTAGGCTGCGGTGAAAGTCAACTTTTCAGAGGGTTTATCTTGAGATATTTATTTGACTATCATTTCATAGTAGTTCTGCACTCTTCGGAATGACTCTTTTCCCAAAGAGCAAACTTTTGCCCTTTATGTCTCATTAGACAACACAGCAAATGAAAAGTATGCTTTGGAAAGAAGCTATTAATTCTTTTTAGAATTGCCAGGGCTGATGGGGGGACCGGTAGGCCAACAGGCTGCCAAGAATCCAGACTATTCATGCCAACTCTAGCTTGGGAAATTCCTGGGGGTCTGGGGGTGGTGCCTGGAGAGGCAGAGTTTGGAGAGGTGAGAAAGGTCAGGAGGATGTGACGCCATAGAATCTGTTATCTCAAGCTGTCATTTCCCTCGGGGAAACTCATCTCTTTGGTCTGCAGGTCAGTTGCAATTCCAGGAGAACTCCAAGCCCTTCCTGGAACTTGGCCACTCTGCTGCTCCGTCCAAGGGGCCAGCCCAGAGTTGAGAGCAGTGTAAGTCAGCGTAGGCCCTGACCTGGATGGCCCAGGCTAGCCCAATCTAGGCTTCCCAAGCCCCCTGGGGGGCGGGGAAATCCCCACCCCAGAGGCCCGTTCCCCGCCGCCACCGGATCGGGCCCCGGGGGGAACTCCTCCCCAACGTGCGCGTCACCCGGAAGTGACAGGAGGATGCTGGGCACGCTGGGGGTGGGGCCACAGCCATACAAGGGAAAACTCTATGGTTTTTCCCGCGCTCCCGGCAAAAATCCACTTGGCAACCTTAGCCCAATCTCATCAGATCTCGGAAGCTAAGCAGGGTCAGCCCTGGTCAGTATTTGGATGGAAGGCCTCCAAGGAGTACCAGAGGCATGATGCGGAGGGTGGCAATGGCAAACCACCTCTGAAGTCTCTTGCCTTGGAAACCCTACGGGGTCGCCATGAGTCACCTGTGACTTGACAACACTTTCCACCACAGGTCTTGATAAGACCTCAGTGGCTACTGGGGTCATCTGATCCTGTTTTACTCTCTGTAGTCATCTGTAGGGTTGCGCTGCAGTGCAGCAGTAGTCAGGGCTTTATGACAAAATAAGGAGTGCGATCTAGTATTTGGCTCCAAAGGACCACCCTCCCACTGATCTCAATGAGCTACAATAAGACATTTTATACCATCTTTGTTCCTATGCATTTGAATTACTGCAGCTTTTTCATCGCGGGGGTGATCACTGAACTGGGCAATCACACGCGAGTAACAGCAAACCTGAGAAACATCCCTAGGAAGAGCTTGAATCCCTTTGATGACAAAGCAACGGAACTAGCAAGAGTGTCTCATCCATACTAATGGAAGGGCCATTCCTAGAGAAATTCAGAGCCAGAGAATTATGGTTTTGCTCGAGATCTGTAAGGCTGTGAAGTCAGTTAATAACTAATGTAATGGATTAAATACAGATTGCAAAAGAAACAATTGAAAGAAGTGGCCTGTTAAATAAGGGCACTGTCATTGTATTTAAAAAGGAAAATAGTTTTCCCCCCTTTACTTATTTATTATGAGGCACATAAACCTCACAGTAGATCAATAATACATTATGCCTGAGCAAACTGAGTCCCTGATGGTCTCTGATATGATATAATGACATCGGGATTCATCTTCAAGAGAAACTAAATAGCGTTAACCATCGCTTTCTTCTCACCTAGCAGTTGGAAACAGACAGTGTGCTCAGTGGGCTTAAAACAATCAAAGAGCAAGGCTAAGCTTTATCTAGATACAAATGGTTGATACCCAGAAGAGATGATTTAAGCACCTTCATTTTTGAAGGGATAACACTATGCAGAACTAAATAACCACGTATCCTGATGATGGTCCTTGGGCTGTTTTGCAACTCTGTTCAAGGCGGAGAGCACTTTGAGAAAGCAATTCCAAGCTCATACATAATGCATCTGCAATAAATCTCTAGCAAAGTATAATTTTCAGGGTGCACGCCTGTGTGTAGGAACAATCATGGCTTGTTCAGTACCCCGATCAGCACCGTCTTAAAGAGGATGGGTCTATAACAACACTGCACTTTCCATGTTCCATCATCATCTCTCAACTCTTGGGACCCACTTTGAAAGACCCAGTAGGATGTAAAAAAATTATTTCCTGGGAGCCAGGCCAAGTGCAAATGTCTCTTTGCAACTGCCTTCACTTCTATTCAGGGTTCTATCTTGTATCAGATGGTGCTTTCTGAGTTCAAGGTCCTCTAATTGTAAAGATACCAATTTGGAACCCATAGGAAGGCTGTCTGGTTTTCTTTTTCTCTTTGCATTTTGGCCATAGGGCATGGATGAAATGGATTCTCTAGGATAGACATCAGTGTGAAAGTAATGGAGGATGGTATTTCCTATGGCAATTTAGTGTCTGATGCTGAATTTAATCATTAAAATAGATGTTGTAGCAAAGATATAGAGCAACAAGAATATATTTCTCCAGGGTATAGGTCACAAGCATCATACCAAAAACACACAACAGATCAGAAAAAGGTTTTGGCTTCTAGATGTTTATTATCAATGCTGCTTAGGGTGCCCTGGATCTGCCATCCCCTGCTTGTTAGGGTGGTGAGGGATAAATCGGGAGGAATTAGCGTTATGCTGACACAGTGATGTCCGTTCTGGAACCAAACCAGAAGTGATGTCACCGTGTGAGTGCAATGGTTTAGAATTCCCTATAGAGTTTTTGGTGAATCATGGTGTTATACCAACATAATTACACCACTTCCTGTTTGCCCTGGAAGTGATGTCGCACCCCCACTGGGTGCCAGTGCTGAGCTGACAACCCTAATACTGTTCAAGAACTTTTCAAAAGCTAGGCTGGCGAGCGGGATGGTTGATCAGTGGTTATAAGATGCCCCTTTGCTTCTCTGGGACTGGTGCTTTCACACATGCTGAATAACACACTTTCAATCCACTTTCAATGAACTGAAAGTGCAGCTGGATTTTACTGTGTGAAATGGCAGAGCCCACTTGCAAAAGATCAGTGAAATGTACTGACAGTGGACTGAAAGTGCATTACTCAGCATGTGTGAAAACACTGGCCTGTCCCATTGATCCCTAACAAGCCCAGTTTTGTTGACTCTGGCTTCATTCATTCCATGCAGCAGGGCAGGCTCCTCACAGGTGTTTCCTAACCTATTCTTTCTGAGGAATTCCTGAAGGATCTCCTCTGAGCCCTGCAGCCCTTTGAATTATGTGGGAGGAATAAGGCTGCTGCCTCTACTGTGATAGAACACTATTAGGTTGACAAATTCACCTCTGCTGTTAGTCTTGAAGGTGCCTCTGGACTCCTGTTTTATGCTTCAGCCCTGTAATCCCTAAACTGCTTCCACCAGTTATTAGTCAAATATAAATGTTAAGCATTTTAAAACCTTTTTGCTTGTTTTTAATTTATATTGTAGCTATATGCTTAGTGTATTTTGTATGATGTTAATACAATACAATACAATACAATACAATACAATACAATACAATACAATACAATACAAATAAACGAGAGTATGTTAATACTCTCGTTTATTAGTTTATACATATAGCTTTCCATAAACTGTGAGTGCAGTTTGGCACTAAAACTTCTCCGTTGTCTTTTGTGCTGTGCTGGAGACGGCCCAAAGGGAACTTAACAAGATCCTTGATACAAATCTAAAGCCACACGTGATTTGATGCGCAGACATTCACACTTCGCTCCAAGCAGCAGCTCAAACAAGTTCAAGCAAGCAGCTCTACTTCTAGCCAGGCCTGTAGCCAGGATTTTTTAATTCGGGGGGCCTTTAAATAAGTTGAGGGGCACTGATGTCACATTTTAAAAAAATGAAATGAAAAAACTCACGCTCGCCAACTGAAGCAGGAAGAAGCAGTTGGAGCAGGCGGCTGCTCCATCCATCTCGCCTGCCAGCCCACCTTGCTGCCTTGGGCTGCTTCCTGCAGTGGCCACCCTGTGCTGGCACTGCTGCCACCAGTTTGGGACACACAGCCCCTACCCCCCCCCCAACTGCCAGCCCGGGATGGCCAGCGAGCTGCTGGCAGGTGGGGAAGTCACCCTGCCCCTGGAAGGGCTCGGGGGAAGGAGCTGTGGGGGAGGCAGCGGGGAGTTCTCCAGCCAACCTAGAGAGTGGGGTGGGGGCTGGGCTGGATGGGAAGTAATTGGGGCCTTGGCAGGAAGTTGGGGGGCCAGGCCCCCAAATGCCCCACCATAGCTACAGGCCTCCTTCTAGCCTTATACTGCCCCACCAGGAGAGGCTTCTTTGGCTTTCAGTGCCTCTTAGGTTGGAACTACATGAGATGTTTCGCCACAGTCTGGGTCAGTTTCCTCGCATTCCATGCAGCCAGGTGGCTGCTGCAAATGCGAGCACCTTGACCAACATGACAAAACATCTCATGCAGCTCATGTTTAGAGAAGGGGCTTCAGCCCCCCTTGCAGAGGGGCAAACAAATGCCCACTGGGGTCCCTTTGGGTTGGGTCAGTATTGAGGGAGAAACTGGAGTCCCTTCTCTCCCATTACACCACAGTCCCAATCCAAATGGGGCCTCTGGAACTTTAGAAGTAAGTTCCTCACAATTGCCATCTAGCTGCGGGGAAAGTGAGTTCCCCTGACCCAACTTGTGGCAAAATGTCTCATGTAGTTTGGCCCTTAGTGATGGAGAGGATGAGAACTTGTGCAGGATCTGTGAAGGAAGAAAAGCAGTCTTTCATCACACCGCCTTAACATTTCCTTCTTTTTGTTGTAGACCCTTGTATATTGATCTCTTTCTGACACTGTCTGGTCTAGTCTTCTACCCAAAGAGCAGAATGCTTTCTCTGTGTCTGCCTGCGGACATGTTATTGGGGACTGGAAACTCCCACTAAATGCATATGTGTGCTGTTTGTTCAAAATGGAACAAAGCCCTTCCACTTAGAGTTACTGGATAGCTTAGCATAAAACCATAAAGACTGCCTAAACTGAATTAAACAGTGGTCTATCTAATCCAGCATTCTTACTTCAGCAGTGATCAAACAGATTCCTCTGGGAGGTTAACAGTCTCCCTTTTCCTGCCACTTGAAGTTGCACTCTTCTCCCCCCCCCCATGGCAAAGCCCCAGAAAAAAATAACATAAAATGAAGCCAGAGCTAAGAATGCTGCCGTGACTCGGATTCGAACCGAGGTTTCTGCGGCCACAACGCAGAGTACTAACCACTATACGATCACGGCAAGGTACAAATGTCCATGTGGAGTACTTTCCCTTATCTGGCCAAAGGCTTTACCCAGAGAAGCAATGCCAAAGAGTTTAAATAGACTTTGCTTGCTGCAGGCTGCAGGCACCGTAGCTTAGCTGGCTAAAGCACCTGCCTAGTAAGGAGGAGATCCTGGTTTTGACTCCCAGTGGTGCCTTCTGTTTTCTTATCTTTTTCCTGCCAAAACTCCCCCTTTCCTTCCAAACAGCTGCCTTTTTCTGCACCAGGACAAAGGTTTATCTTAGATGCAGTTAAGGGTGCTGCCGTGATTTGAGTTTTAACTGGCATTGCTGTGACCACAACACAGAGAATTCACCACAATATGATCATTGTCAGAAGCTGAAGAAACCCAGATCTTCAGAAGGAGGTATTGTACATATTAGATTCCATGTCAAAAATGAAGTCAAATGAGGAGGAAGATCTATGTTTTATTTCAATTAACAGGAAAACAGTTGGACCAGATAGTCCATCCAAAATTGATTATTTTCTTCTCAGCATATTCAGGAAAAATGCTTCAATGAACAGGAAAACAATTGGACCAAATAACTCATCAAAAATTGACTACTTTCTTCTTTTTCTTCTTCTTCATCTTCTTCTTGAACATATTCTGAACATATTTAGGAAATACATGATATTTTATACATGGACTGACATCATCAAGAAAACAATATTCAAAAAGCATAATCTCCCTTTCAGGGGTCTTTTTGGGCCGGAGCCCTCCGGAGTGCTGCTCCGGCAGCCCGTGTGGTGGCAAGCCCCACCCACGGGTCCCCCGAGCCCCGCCTTCGGGTTCCCTGAGCTCACGCGGGAGCACTGGAGCCAAAACCATATCTGGC
>NW_015173136.1:1084856-1085486 GCF_001447785.1 Gekko japonicus
TAAAATATGTCCTCACCCACAACACATCACTTCCCCTTCAAAAGAAACAAACCCAATAACACAACCATGCCACACCACAAAAAAGACAGATCACACCACAAGCAGAATACCACAAGGCAAAAAATGATAGGAAAAGGTGCCAGCAGTCACCCCATTACTGCCACAGAGAGCGCTTCAGAGGATGGTGTGCAGGTCCCAGGTTCATGCTATAAAAGCTGCCTGGGGGATTAAGGACCATTCACACACTTTCAACCTTAACATACCTCATAGAGTAGTTGTGTGGATCATATGAGGGAGAGGAGAATGATGTCAGCTGCTTTGGTTCCCACTGCAGGGAAAGACTGCCCTTTCTGAGGCTGGGGGGGGATGTAAACCTGAAGACAGACAGGCAGATAAAGGTAGGCTGATGATTTCAACCTTAACATACCTCATAGGGTAGTTGTGTGGATCATACGGGGAAGAGGAGAATGATGTCAGCTGCTTTGGTTCCCACTGCAGGGAAAACCTGCCCTTTCCCTAGGCAGAGAACCCTCCGAACAAGCTGTTGCCAATTTCCAGGTGACAGCTGGAGAGCTCTTAAAGCTCTGGTGCTAATTCAAAGTGCTGGGGATGTGTTCAAGGCTCCCTCTA
>NW_015173136.1:1086538-1106513 GCF_001447785.1 Gekko japonicus
CCTGGAGAGGGTGAGGTTTCAGGAGGCGTGGGACCTCGGACAGGTACAAAGCCATAGACTCCACCCTCCAAACCAACTATTCCCTTCTGGGGAACCATCGTTGCCAATCTCCAGGTGAGGGCTGGAGATCCCTCAAAATTAAAACTGTTCTTTAGGTAGCGGAGATCAGTTCCTCTGGAGAAAATGGTGGACTCAGTGTCAATATACTCTGCTGACACTGTCCAAGGCTGGGGCACCCGCCCACCTCCAAACCAACTATTCCCTTCTGGGGAACCATCGTTGCCAATCTCCAGGTGAGAGCTGGAGATCCCTCAAAATTAAAACTGTTCTTTAGGTAGCGGAGATCAGTTCCTCTGGAGAAAATGGTGGACTCAGTGTCAATATACTCTGCTGACACTGTCCAAGGCTGGGGCACCCGCCCAGAGCCTCTTTCTAGAGGCCGTTGTATTTATTTCCACAATGAGCCTTTTTCTTAGTTGGTTATAAAAGACAATGGTAATTTGAGTAATAATCCTCTGATTGGCCAGATGTAAAGAGAGATGTACCTACATAAAATCTAAGTGTTTATTTAACCTAACCTAAAATGATAATGTGGAAGGATTCTTCGTACCCTAAACAAAAGTGTTTTTTCCTGATATGTGACCAAAATCTTGTCTGACCCAGACATTACAAGGTTTTGCCCTTAAGAACTAAAGAATCATGAACTTTGTACCTATTATCTTGTTTGCTAGTAATATCAGACCTACAAGGGGAAAGCCTTTCTTTACATTCTAATAAAATATTACTTAAAAGAGAAATCCATAAAACCAAGAAAAATATGAATATGAACAATCAAGAAGAAAAAAACCTATATATATATAAATCTTTATATTCCCACTCATACTACAGAGGGGTGCCCCAAGCACAGAAGGAAAGCCTCTGCCCAGTGAACCAGATGTGCCCACTATGCATCCCGAGATGAAAATATACACAAAAATTGCTGTTTTGGAATGTTAATATTATTTTTTAGAACAGTAACACACATCTTTTTTATTTATTTAAATTTATAGTCCTTTCTCTTCGAAACTGGCTTTATGAATCATACAAACCAAAACATTATAATTGAAAACTGCACATTTTTCAACAAAATTGTGTGTGTGCATGTGCGTGTGATTGCATGAGATTAATCAGTTATCCAGTTTCTATGAGACACATGTTTTCAGGCTGGGTGTCCCCCAGACTCCCCCCGCCAACTCACCTGGATTTGAAATCTGAACTGGTAGTGTCCTACCCCCAAAGCAGAAATCCTGGTAATGGTTTCCCCCCTGAATCCCAGATCCACAATTATAAAGAATATTATCATGGTGCACACCCCTAGCATCAGATGCTGCTTCAAAAAAGCAGGCTGTGCTCTTTTCAAGGAGTACTTTCCCCCCCTTCTCTGACAAACTGGCCCATACATAAAGAACAAAGAATTACAGGGAAGCTTGTTGTGACTCAGCCAGGCTGACCAAACCGTCAGCTTTTTAGGTGAGAGACCATGGCTTCAGTTCCCAGTGGAAGCTTCCATTTCTTTCTTAGCAGGCGCCGGGCAGTGCTCTCCTTTTCCCACCAACCTTAGCGGCACTTTTCTAGACCAAGTGAAAGGTTCAGCTGATACGTATGTGTAGAAAAAAGAAAATAAAACAAAGCCAGGGCTACGAGTCTTGCCATGACTCGGATTTGAACCAAGGTTGCTGCGGCCACAACACAGAGTACTTACCACTATACGATCACGGCCAGGCACAAATGTCTGTTTGGAATATCTTCAGTTATCTGGCCAAGGACTTTGCATGGTTGCCTGAAGGAGACAGAACAGTGCCAAAGAATTTGTGAAAGATTCTGCTTCATGTCAGCTACAGGCACCATAGCTTAGCTGGCTAAAGCACCTGCCTAGTAAGCAGGAGATCCTGGGTTCGACTCCCAGTGGTGCCTTTGAAGCTGGAGCTAAGAAGCCCCTTACTGCAAAGCACTCTACTTTTCCTGTCAATCGTAGCCACATTTTGTTGATACAGGACAAAGGTCTAGCTTAGATGCTTGTGTGGAAAATAAAATGAAGCTGGAGCTAAGATGCCTGCCGTGACTCGGATTTGAACCGAGGTTGCTGCAGCCCCAGTGCAGAGTACTCACCACTGTACGGCCACGGCCAGGTGCAGGTGCCCTTGTGGAATATCTTCACATATCTGGCTAAAGACTTCTGGTTGTGTCTGGGTGAGGGAATGCCAAAGAGTTTATAAAATAACTCTGCTTCATGCCAACCACAGGCACTGTAGCTTAGCTGGCTAAAGAGCCTGCCTAGTAAGAAGATGACACTGAGTTCGACTCCCAGGGGTGCCTTTGACTTCTCCCTTAGAGTGCCATGCTCCCCCTTTCCTGCCAATTCTAAGTGTGGTTTTGTATTTCAGGCCAAAGGCTCAGCTTTGATGCTTGCACAGAAAAAGAAGATTTTTTTTAGCTGTAGCTCATAATCCTGCTGGTATTGAGGTTGCTGCCACAGCAGTGCAGTCACCACTAGGGATGGGTGATGAACTGACTCATGAACCAAAGTTTGTCCTGAATTTTGGCCTGTTGGGGTTTGTGAACTGGAGTTCGTGAACCGAAGAACCGGGATGAACTACCACAAATGTTGGCGAATTTTGGGAGAACGTTTGTGGGTCCCAGGCCACTATACAATCTTGAACAGGCACCAGAATGGGGCTTGCTTGCTGCACTCCCTCCAAAGGATGTCTGTGTCAATTTATTTTGCATAGCAATCCAAAGGGTTTGCCCAGTTGCCTTTGGGAACTATGACTGAAGCTTAAGTTTTCATAGAGGAAATGAGCTCTACCCATTGTAGTGTCATTTCTTGGGCCTTATCCTGCAAGGACGTAGTTGGGCTAGGCTCCTATGAGGAGTTTATACACAGGAACATGCGCTCTTCTGTACAGGGCTATGTCCTCGTGGGTGTGCAAAAGAGCATAGACAGCAACAGAGGGGGACAGACCAATCTCTCTGAGGAGAAACTTCCAGAGCTTTGGTGCCATGACCAAGAGGCCCCTCTCCCAGCTTGCAACCTGCGTAATCTCACATGGTGGGAGCACTCAAAGCAGGCGCTCCAAAGATGACCATAGTGGTCAGGCAGGTTCGTAAGGGAGTAGGTAGTTTCTCAGGTATGTTTATTCCAAACCATAAAGGGCTTTGAAGGTCAAGACCAGCACCTTGAATTGTGCCCAGAAAGATGGGCACTATATCCAGGGCTCTTTTTGTAGAAAAAGCCCAGCAGGAACTTATTAGCATATAGGCCACACCCAACACTGGAAACTCATTAGCATATTAGGCCACACCCCTGCCAGCACAGCTCATTAGCACATTAGGACGCACCCCCATGTTACCAGAAGTGTGGTTATCCAGCCACACCCACCTTTCTTGTTATTCTGTTTACCTTGTTTGTTGTCAAAACCCAGGGCTTTTTTTGTAGCAGGAACTCCTTTGCATGCTAGGCCGCACACCCCTAATGAAGCCAATCCTAATGGATTTCTGCTGTTGGGTGTGGCCTATTATGCTAATGAGTTCCTGCTGGGCCAACCTGGGAGCCAGCCGGAACTCTATTCCTGTGCGTTCCTGCCCAAAAATAGCCCTGAATTACCTATGACCCACTCCAGCCTACATCCTGGCTGCTACGTTCTCTACCAATTATTAGTTCCTCTTTACTAGTTAACAGGTACTTAACAGTTTTTGCTTTGCTCCTTCACCTTTGTAAAAGCAAAGTTGTCAGAAAATATTTTATATCTCTCCTGGAGAGATTAATGTGGCAGTAAATGGGAAGAGGCTGAGCAAATGCCTTAGAAGGCAGGAGTTCTCTGGTCTTTGCTTTCTCATCAATACTTTTCAATCTTTTGGGCTGAGAGGGATAGCTGTTCAAATGCCCTCAGGGTCACCACCACTGCACATCAAAAGTGTAATGTTTGGGCTGGCAGCCTTGTAAATGATTTCTTTATTGGACTTCAGGAGTGTAACTGTTACAGAGCTGAATCTCTCTCAAATGGATGTGACATGAAAAGCTTGTGCAATAGAGTGAAAGGGATGCTCAATGGCTGTGTAAAGTCTGTGCATAAATGCTCTCTGGTGGCAATTATGTCTTTCAGATACATTTCTTGCCTTTGATAGGGGCCTGATCATATACTCATAGAACGGTAAGTCTACACAGATAGTGGAGTTCAGATATATAGAATATATAAAATCAGGTTAGGTCTTCTATAATCAAGGAGAGAGAGAAGAAAGATGTGGTGTACTTTCGGTCTGTATTATCTAACCACATTGTTTTGTCAGGTTTGAATGGCCTCAAGAGGGTAACAACATACAGTGCGCATATTATTCTTTTTTTAGAAATAAGTGGTTCTAAGCCTCTCTTCCTCTGGGAACTAGTCATAGTGTCTGTTGTTATAGCAGTTTTCCTTTTGTACAACCAACAGCTTCTTAACAAGATCAGTCTAAGTAGGCACAAAGGCACTTCTTAGTCTGAAGCTCTTAACCATATAATTTTTACTGAGGACAGGCTTGTGGATGTTAACAAATTAAATAATGGAACAAAAATACATGTTATTGTACAAATATCAAAAAGGAACAACATTTGATCACAGTTAATATTTCAGTATCCTCACTATTCTGGTACCTGGCTATCTGGTGCAGAGTACACAGAAGTTAAAGGGTGGGAAAGAGGATCCAATGTAGCTGACATGGCAGCTTTCCATCTTTCCCCTCCCCTTGTTGTACAGGTTAGTTTTGGGGCAGCTTCTCAACCAGCCTGCCCTGATAGAGTATGTGGAGAATTAATTTCTTTCTCTCAGTATTGTGTCCCTTTGGGCTTTAGCCGATCTTACTGATACATTCAAGGCCCTATACCTCAGTGCAGCCTCGGAAGTCTGGTAGCTGTAGCAGTGGTCCTGGCAGCATGAGCAGGGGAAGGAGGGTGGATAAAGGGAATATAAAAATGGAATATAGTGGGATTACTTAAAAATATAATGAAAAGAAATTGATTCACAGCCCTGCCAGCCTTCTAGGAGGCGGAAGAAAGTTTTGCTATGTCTAGCAGACAAAGGCTCAGGTACAAATGGCAAACAGGATCTGTGCTCATCATTAAAAGGCATGCCAAAGCCATTGAGATGGTACAGTGATGGAGGGGATATTCAAATGGTGTTTTTTAAAAAAATGCCAGTCAGGCAATACTTTTCAAAGCAGGAGAAATTGTTAATTGTTCTGGTTGGATGGTTTCTCTGTCAGGAAATATACTAACTGATGCCTCAGGGTGCTCTCCAAACCTTTACTGCATACCAATGTCACTCCATCAACTTTACCTGCACAGCTAAAGGGTCAGGGATCCTTTATGAACTTCTCTCACTCAGCTGACTCCCCCAGGGTACTTAGACCTTCATCAACTGCGAATAGGAAGACAGGGTGGAGTGGGAGCTAAAGGGTCAGGGATCCTTTATGAACCTCTCTCACTCAGCCGACTCCCCCAGGGTACTTAGTCCTTCATCAACTGTGAATAGGAAGACAGGGTGGAGTGGGGTGACAATTCTCATTTGAGATTCTTTCTCCTTCAAGTGGCTTCCTGCACCAAACATCGCTGGCACTGAATGTGTAGGCCTGGCATACGGTGCCAGGGAGAGGGTGGGAGTCTTGCTGGTATGCCATCTGTGTAGCTTACCAGCTGACTCCCTGCTGAGGCTGGCTGAGGTGGTGGCAGAGTGGGTCTTGCATTTCCAATGCTGCCTTGTCTGGTGCCTCCTTAGACTTTAGGAATGTCAGGTTGTATTCACCCCCACGCACAGAGCAGGCCACAAGCTCTGTAAAAAACAATAAAAAATTAAATAATGTTGTTTTGATGAAGACTATCTCATTGTTATCCCAGTAATTAAAAATCTAAGGTCCTGTATCCTTGAATTCTGGGACTCTCACTAGTGCAGTCCTTGAGGGATAGTTATGTTCGACTATTGCAGGAAAATGAAACAGAAATCTAGACACACAAAGTTTCTCAATGGGTTTAGATTGCAGTAACTCTTTGTGGGATTGTGCTGTAAATCACACCCAAGAAAGCAGTTTTGGATTGCAAAAATTCTTTTTAGGAAGCACCTTTTTGAGATGTCTTATATAGACAAGCTGACCTAATAATAGACAGTGACTTAAAAATGGGCACATTTCATAAAAACAATGGGAAACACCCATAATGTCCCCATGTGTGGAATGTAGAAAATGTGCCCCAGAACTTTGTTGATCACCAAAAAAGGAAGCGTACTGCAGTTGTATAAAATAAATTCCTGTGGGAATCGGTATCAATAAATGAGAATTTCTTTTTGAAAGCAGTTGAAAGGCAAGAATAATAATAATAGCATCCGGGGGAAATTAATTCAAATAGTTTAAATGGAACAGAGGCACTAACTTTGCAGTCAGTAACATAAGACTCTGCCAGGGAGCTAGATGCTGGGCTGGTAGAAAACATTTTTCACTGCTTGACTTTAGACTCCTGTAATTGTCACTAGCAATGGAAAAAATTCACATTGTGGTTAAGTATCACCACAGGATATAGAAACCAATTACTTACAAACAGAGAGTGTTTTAAAAATAAGTGCACTTTATCCATTATTAGACACAGTCGGGCCACAGAAGAAAAGCCAGCAGCACAGGTTTTGTTATGTAGAAAAATAGTTTGCTCCTGTAATAGCTAGCTATTGTGAACGGTTGTGTGTAGTAATTTTTGAGCATAAGCAATAGTCCAGTTCAGAGTTTTGACATCTGAATTGCTGACATTGTGTATGAGGTGTGGGCCTGCTAGCATTTCTAAGTGGGGAGAAAACCGGCTGCCAGGAGGAATTGGCTGGATAGCTTGACACATGGGGCCGAGCATGAGAAAAGTAAAATTTCCACTGACTGATATTTTGAAACAGACAAAAGCAGTAGCTCATGCATAAATTGTGTATTTGCATGGGGCTTGAATTGGAATGATTCTCGCTGTAAAGCATGGAAGTGTAAATGCTGTACTAAACTTCACCCCTGGGGTTCCAATTCCAAATGCTAGCACCAGAATAATACAACCAACACAGGGGGAAAACTTAGCAAAAATATACAGCCTGTCTATCTAGTACAGTTTTTTTAATCCCACTCACCCTTCAAGGAGTTCAGAGCAGCATAAGCAGTTCTTCCACTTGACTGGCGCAACAACAAATCCATAGGATAGGTTAAGATGAGAGACTGTAACTGACCCTGGGTCACCCAGTAATTTACATGTTTGGGGGGAGGTGAGGGATTTGAATCCAGGTGTCTCAGGTCCTAGCTCAGCGCCGTAGCCACTATACCACGCTGGTGTAGTCATAAGCTAACAAATAAAGGGAAAAAGGATGAGTAAAGCAGGGGTCCCCAACCTTTTTCACCCTGCAGGAACTTTTGGAATTGTGACACAGCATTGTGGGTGCAGCCACACAATGGCTGCCTCGCAGTGGCTGCTACAGCTTACCTTCAGTCACAGGTGACACTGAATTTGCTTGAGCTGTGGTGGCAGTTGCTGCTCAACCAACATTTTTACAAACTCTCTATAGCCAATTAAATGTCCAATGGCCAGTCAGAAGTCATACTGGGCAAAAGCCCCACCTGGCCCCACCCACTTTCTGAAAACACTTGTTGGGTACCTGGAAAGGTGCCAGGAGGCACCATGGTCCATATTAGGAATCCCTGGAGTAAAGGGACAAGGGAAACAACAAGGAATAACACAAGGATGTTGTAAATATTCCCCCTCATATCTTCCCTCTGGAAGTTTTTCTCCACAGTTAGAGCATTCAAAATATTCTTCACAGCTGTGAGTTTCTCCATAGCTGATCCAGCATGATAATGTCTTCAGGTATGCAGTCCAGGAAGGATGGGTAAGTTCTTCCTCTTCAGACTGTCCCATGTGTTCCTTTATTCCTGGCCTGGACCTTCTCAGCAGTCATCCACACGGGGTGTGTCCTCTTTCACCTCAGTTTCCTGCGGGAGCCAATTATCATCTTCCGGAGGAGGTGCCCTCACTTCTTCTCTTCTGTTAGCTCAGAAAAAGGCACCAACATATTATTTTCTCCCAGTTGGTGACCTGCTAACCCACTTGGCTGCCTAGGTTACCAGATGATTGCCACTTGCTGTACCCTTCTGTACAATGTAATTTCTTATCACTTGAAGTACAGTTTATACAAAATATATGCCTGGAGGCAGCTATTTGTCATGGCCATCAGCAACACATGGCTCAACAGGAATCTTGCTAGCTTTGTCCACAAAGGCTTTAAGGATGCACAGACTGTGTATGTGCCTAGCATTAAAATAAATGTTAAGCATTCTCTTGATTATGCATTTTTTAATCTGCACTCTGCAGCAAAAATGAAACTCTGATTATGCATTTTTTAATCTGCACTCTGCCCATTTGACTTTTAAAAAGCACTCTGTGTCAAATGTGTCTTGTTTATAACTTTGCAGCAAAAATGAAACTATGCTACCTCCCCCAGAAGTCAGTCTAAAATTTGGTTGTTTCTGTAGCTCCATTTGTAATGAAAATAAATTCTTCTTTATTAAAATTTGCAATGGGTGTTGTAATACTCCTGGGGTTAATAGCTCTTCTATTCAGCTAGTTTCCCTAGTTCATTCTCTAGAAGCTAGATCAGAAGATACTCTCCTGTATGTATGGTGGGAATGAGGTCTTATTCTGTATCTTTCCAGTGTACCTGCCTCACCTCTAATGACATCAGTCATCCATTCAGTGCTGTTACATTTGAATGTGCCAGATTCCATGCATATAAGCTCAAGTCATGTCATCAACAACCAGGTTTACCTGGGAAATCAACCCTATGATCTCAGTCTATATTTGATGGGACTTGGCCATTTTCAAAACTTTACCCCCAAATGTGGCTAGGGTAGATAGAGAGGTAAGGCATGATGTTCCTCTGGCCATGCAGGGGGAAAAAAACATCCTGCATTCCTGGCCATGAAGAGAGGAAAGTGTCCTGTTCATTATGGTAGCATGAAAACTAGACATGAAATTCGCATAAAGCTCACAAAGAACCAGTATCATAGATGACAGGGGTTCTTTCATCAGAACAAGAGTTTAGAGGTTCGTTTCTATTTTTGTGACAATTAAAACATAGGGTGGATTTAGCAATCCTTTACAGATCTGCTCAGAACCTGTATTTCATTCAGTGGTGCTTACTCCTCCTAGGAATGTGTTTTTAGGACTGCAGTTTAAGTCTGCATAAAAACTAGAAGGGTAACGACTAGTTTTAGCCAGGTGCACAGACATTCTAAAATTATCTCACTGGAACACTGGTTGACAGCACAGGATCTCTCAGGGTTACTAACAGAGTGGGATAAATTTAGGAAGGATACTTTATGATTATGTATTCTGATGAACTAGTTGTAACTGTTTGAGGTTAAGAAGGTGCATTTCCTCATATTGTTCGGCCAGATTTATGGTAGAGACTACAGTAACTATATATAGGAAGTTGCACTGCATAGAACTGGGCCCCCACATACTTAGTAGATGTGATGCACTCTCGTTTGGGTTTTGGGTTGAAAGGAATTTACCCCAAACAGGCCACAGACTTGATTTCTTCTCCTTTTCTTGTAGCACATGGCTCATTTTACAATTTATCTCCAGCATATCTTTTATAAATGGAGTTGCCTGCTGGCTTTCCAAGCAGATCTTGTAGCTGTGACTTCAACAGCCATGCTCTGCAGAAATTAGCAAGTGAAACACTGATCTCCACTCCAGGAAAAGTTTCACTTGTTAATCCTTGTAGATTAAGTTGCTGTGAAAGGCACAAAAGCAGGCCAGTATGTTTTGCCATACCCTGATGGCAACCCTTTCTGAGAACAGTAAAGCATGATAGAATTGTTTTCTGTTGTGCCAGAAGGTCAGACCAGAACCAACAGGTTGAAATTAAATCAAAAGATTTATGGGGGGCATCTCACTTTCATCTTCCCCACTTTTTCCTCTTTCTCTTTTTTGAAAGCCCTCTACCTTTTTCCTGCTTCCTTCACTCCCTCCTACCCACTAGCCAACCTACCATTATCTTAGTTTCTTAAAGCTACAAACACTGCTTCTATCATATTGTGGGTTTTTAACCCCCCATGTTTGTTTGTTTTTTAATCCACAATCCTGGGGCTTTTTTCAAGTTTGCAGAAAGATCTGTCTTGCCCCAGTCTCCAGATTTAAGTATCCACAGATGTAGCCATGTTGCGAATTAGCTACATTGATTCTTAGATACCATAAATGGTTGTGTTTTAGTGCAGTTGGTCATGGACCTGACTAGAGGTGACCCCAGACTTGGTCATGATTGGTGCTCAGGACTTGGCATGTTATGTAAGCGTTGTTGCAGCATAAATCGATAATAGTGATCATAGTTCTATTAAAAGAATATGGCTGTAGTTTTAATAACACTTTCATCGAAGTCATCCCTATTTAATTAGATTGGAAATACACCTGCTTAGGCAACAGACTATAACAATTTCTTCAATTACACCAGAAATAGAAAACTTGCCAGGAGGGTGATGGGATCCTTAGACAACAAAGGTGTAAACAATTGCTATAGGAAGATGGGGGATTGCTGAGAAACTGAGTTTTTGGTGTTGTTTTTCACTGTGGAAAATGTGAGGCGGTTTCTTAAACTGGAATCATTGTTTTCAGGAAGGGTGCTTGAAGAACCATGTCAAATTAGGATGATTAAGAATTAAGTACTGGTTGTGACTGAGAGACCCAAATAAGTAATTGGGTCTAGATGGCACACACCTGAGGGTTCTTAGCAGATTCAAATGTGAATTCTCATACTCTTAACAAGAATATGCAATTTGTCGCTAAATTGGCCTCCCTTCTGGAAGATTAGAAGGCTGCAAATCTAAAATCCTGAGATGATCTAAGAAACTATGGTCCAGTTAATCTCATTACTGTTCTGGATAAATTGGTAGAAATGTTATCAAATATAGAATGATCCAGTTCTATTGTGAGTGAATCACTATGAATTCTATAAAAGACCATTGTTTCAGCAACATTTTTCTTTGATACAATTAACAAATATGAGGATGAAGGTGATGTGGCAGACATTACGTAGGTCCAGAAAACTTTTGACAGTGCTCCTCACCAAAAGCTTCTGAATAAGCTTAGCCTTTTTGGAGTAAGTGAAAGCGTTATTTTGTGGATTAGAAACTGATTAAAGTACTGGAAGCAGACAGAAGGTGTACATGCACAGGTTTTGCAATGGAAGGAAGCAAACATTGCAATGTACTGCAACTGTTTAATTTGTTCATAAAAGATCTGGAATTAGGGGTAAGCAGTGAAGTGGCCAAATTTGTGAATAACAACATTTTCAGGATAGTCAAATGAAGTGGCCAAATTTGTGAATAACAACAACATTTTCAGGATAGTCAGATTTTGAGAAGCTCTGAAACAATTTCTCCAAACAGGGTGAGTGGGTGACAACATGGCAAATGAAATTCAGTGTTACATGAAGTGTTGCAGAATGGAAAAGAACTCCTAGCTTTAAGTATATGCTGATGAGGCCTGAACTTGTAGTGACTAACTATGAAGGAGACTTTGGGGATGGGGTGGAAGTCACTGCCACAGGATGTAATGGTGGCCATTTTAGTTGATTTTAAAATGGAATTTAGACAGATTTATTGATGATAGGCTGTGGTATCTGAGTTGTACTTACAGGCCTTTGAGAGACATCAGGCTGGTCCTTGTGTGAGTCAGGGCGCTGGACTAGATGGACCATTGGTGTGATCCAGCATGATTGCTCTTCTGTTATCACATCTCATTTTTCTCATTCTAAGGGCTCAAATACACAATATGCCCAGGGTTACTAGCTCTGAGTTAGGACATTCCTGGAGATTTGGGGACTGGAGCCAGGGGAGTACGGGGTTTGGAGAGGGGAGATGCCTCAGCAAGAGTATATGGTCCATCTTCCAAAGCAGCCATTTTCTTTGTGGGCTGGAGATCAGTTGTAATTCTGGGAGATTTCCAGGCACCTCCTGGAGGTTCACAACCCTAAATACACCAGACACATGTTGGGTCACGGGTGCATGACTGGACTCACAGTTGGACAAAAATTGGAGGAATTCACCTTAAACAGGACTTGTTTGCTTGACTATGTGAAGGAATGCTGCCGGGGGGAGAAGGAGCTTCCAGTTTCCCTCCCACTCTGTTTTTGCCAGCAGAAATGTGTGTGGGGGTTTTGGCCCCTTTTCTATGGCTCTATGTGCCCTAGGAAGGACATATGGAGCCAGAGAAAAGGGGCAGAAAGTTCCTCCATTTCTCCTGGTGAAAACGGGGCAGGAAAGAAAGAAGATGCTCCCCCCCCCCGGCAGTGCCCCCTCTCAATGTCAAAAGAATGCATGCAGTTTTAGATGACTTCCCCTGATGTCTGTGTGACACCCAGTCTGGTTGCGTACCTGTGACCTGACATGTGTATGGGGTATTGTGTATTTGAGCCCTAAGAGGGGGTAGATCACAGAGCACAGTGCTACAGGAAGGTAAACGTTTTCACCCCTGCAAGGGGATCCCTCCCCAAAAAAACACGGCTTAAGTGGGAAGCCTTTTAAGAGTTGAGGCCATGGTTTTGTGAAAAGGGCTGCTCGTTTCACTTCACCCCTTCTTGTTTTGCCTTCAGTGTACGTGTCTAATGCATTTTGGCCTTACTGAGGAAATAACAAGTCATGCTTGAGGGAGGTGGCATGAAGATGACAAATTGCACTGGAACCAATGACATTAGGTGCTCGATAGATCTGAAGCTTAAAATTACAGCCATTATGACCAGTGTCATTGCTGAGTTCCTGTGCAGCTGTTTCCTCTCTTATTTATGAGCCAATGTCAAATAAATTCAGGAGCAATGATCAGGCAAGAAACTCCCAAACATGTTTGCATTTTATTTTCCAAAACAACATCATGAAAAAGAACAGCATGTTCCCGTTGCCTAGCTGAGCCTTTTCCATGATTTCATACTGTATATGGTGAAAAATGGGGTTGACGGTCCCTTGTGACAACGGGCTGTGGTTTTTAATGATTTAATTTCCTTTTTAAAAATTCATTTTGGATGAAAGGATGCCTTAAAGCATTAACAAAGGAAAAGACTGAGTTGTGTTTTCAAGCTAAAGGTCCCTGATATTTGCATCTAACTTTTCTATTCTTCTCAACCGGAGCTGTCCCAGGGATAAGAATGATACGGAATATTTGTGCCACAGAAAACTACACTAACCAAAGAAGTACCACTAAAATGCCACTATACTGCAAATATTTTTTAATATGGTGAAACACAAGCTCAAAGCAAGAAATTACAAGGCAATAGAAATAAGACTGTAGAAATGAAGAAGAGAAGAGATTGGATTTATACCCCGCCCTTCATTACCCAAAGGAGTCTCAGAGCGGCTTACAAACTCCTTTCCCTTCCCCTCCCCACAACAGACACCCTGTGAGGTAGGAGGGGCTGAGAGAACTTTTTCGAGAACGGTCCTTGTGAGAACAGCTGTGTCAGAGCTAGGTGCAAGTGAAGGAGTGGGGAATCAAACCCGATTCTCCCAGATTAGAGTCCGCGCACTTAACCACTACACCAAACATGTCATTTGAATTATTAGTTTGTATTAATTGATACCATTAAGAAACCACACAGAAGCTTAACGATGTTCAATGCCACTGGACCGTCTAGGGTTGCCAAGTCCGGACTTACCTGCTGGCGGGGGACTTTGGGTTCGCTCCCAGTGTGTGCGCGCGTGCGCGAAGCGCGCACGCACCACATGCACGTCATTTCCCTGTGACGTCATGATGCCGGGGGGGTGGGGTTTCCCCCGGGGCCCGATTCTGCGGGGGCGGAAATCGGGCCTCCAAAGCAGGGGGAAATCCGCCCCCCAGAAGGATTTGGCAGCCCTAGGACCACCCTAAATCTTAACATTGGAATAAAAACTGAATTTAAAATAAGTAGCAGTAATTTTCTTAAATACAAGAAGACCACACCTGAGACCCCACTGTGGGCAGCTCGTCAGCACAGTGCTGGGGCTGCTACTTAGCACCCTGTATCCATTCTGCAGAGGGAAAATAAGTAATAGAAACAACCCTCCCCAACAAGGTACAGAGAGTAGTGATAGTAATATTGATTGTATATGGCCATTGGCTTTTACGAGTTAAAACATATTTACAGCCCTAGAATTTTAAAATTTCTGATATAACATCCATCTCTACAAATTCTCATTCAGACACAAAAATTACATATAATTTCATTTAGCTGTTTTCTTAGAAACCGTGTTTACTCTGATTTTCCTAGTGGCTAGAGCAAAGAGTGCCATCCTGTAGGAGACAAGAGAATCCACGTCTGACAGCATAAATACTAATTTGTCAGAATCGGAAAGAGAATATAAAGTCTCTAATGTCTTAGCCAGAAATTTGTTTCTAGGCTCCAAGTATAAAGGGCAAACCAAAACATAGTGAAGAGGGTCTTCCAGTAGTAGTAGTAACTTTTATTGTGTAGCCAATGGCCATTACAATTAAGGGGGTCTTCCACTGAACTTCCACATATACAAATGCGTTGTTCCAGGTACAGAGAGTATAGAAACCCCACTTCAAGGCACCAATCAAATAGTAGCATGCCACCGATGGTCCATGACAGGCAGATGGACACAGCCAACCAGAACACACTGATGCACACACCCATATGTTGAATACATCAAGAGAGGAAATGAAGAGAAGACAGCACACTCCCCTGGAAGGAGCACTGTGGTAGACTTGGGAACCCTAGAGTGAACATACTCCAGGAAGCTCTGCAGTTGTGGGTTTGAGTCCCCTCCTGCAGCCAACTTCCTCATAGCCAGGTTCACACACAGGGAGGAAACTGTGGCCATTCTAGCCACAGTGCTCACATGTTTCTGTTGCTCAAGCCGCAGAGACAATGCCACTAGAACACCCTAAATCTCTTCTGTACAGGGATTCAAGTCTTGGATGGATGGAACGCAGGAGCACAGCCTTTTGCCAGACTAGGGGAATGCATATACTTGGGCACAACAAGGGAATACGCAAGTGTACTCTCACCAAAGACATTCTCCCTGCAGCTCACTGAGAAAGAAGAAGGATTGGATTTATACCCTGCCCTTCACTTGGAGTCTCAGCGCGGGTTACAAACTCATTTCCCTTCCCCTCCCCACAACAGACACCCTGTGAGGTAGGTGGGGCTGAGGGAGCTCTTTCCAGAACTGTCCTTGAGAGAACAGCTCTGACAGAACTATGGCTTGCCCAAAGTCATCCATCAGCTGCAAGTGGAGGAGTGGGGAATCAAACCCGGCACAGCTTGGTGGAAAGACATGTGTATAGCATACCCGAGGCCTCCGGTTCAAATCCCAGATGAGGGTAACCCAGGGGCAGTGTGGATGGAGGCACGGCTGAGGTTTTCCCTGATTGCTTGGAAGGGGCCACTCACGTTGATTGGCTACCACACATGCCTCTCATTTTGCATGGCAGGCCCCCATGCGCCACCTCCCTACGACACGCAGAGGTCTCATTACCACTGCCTTTGAGAAAGTATATTCTTGTGAATAGAATTCTCCACAATTTATTATCAGCTACGATGAGCACAAAATCAGTGTAGCATCATGAAGAGTGAGAGAGCAGCAAATGGAGCAGGTGTGTGAGTTTGCCCTCTATTAATCTTTCAGATTTTCTCATTTCAGGCCTGATGGTTTGTTGAGTTTATTAAGTATGCTTCCATAAATAATTTACCGGATATATTTTGGAAACATAAACTGGGATGGCAGAAATGGTAAATCTGACGTCTTAAGGAAAGAATTGCTTACAAAAGAAGACGAGCATTTACAAACATTTTTAACAACTTGGAGTCCATTTTTAGAAAGCTTTGATTAAACACTTGGCTGCTGATCTACCTGCTCAGCATCCGGCACTTGTTTCTGCTCCTCTCCTTCCCATCTAATTGGTGTGGGTGTGTATAGTTGTCCCTTCCCCTCCCCTTTGTCCGCATTTATCACCTTTCCCCTCTTTTTTGAAATATGCAGCACGGATGCCAATTGCGTTTTTCTCATACAAAGAAGAGAGAATGGAAGATAAATGACCTGTATATACTATAAATAAATGGGTTTTGTATCTCCTGGAAATAGAATGGGTATTTTGGTAATAGAGACGGAAGGGAGTTGTTAGGAACAAGATTATCATCTCGCTCATGTTTGATGGGATTTTGCATATCAAAACGAAATCAAATGATTAATAGGAAAATTTTTGATTCCTCCTCCCCTATGTAAGCTGCGTGGCATATCACACTCCAGCAGTGAAATATGTGTGTGTGTGTGTGTGTGTATGCTTGTGCAACCTGGAGACCCTTCCCTTTTTCAAGAATGTACACGTGCCTCCCCAGACCACACCGTCATCCCTTTCCAAGGGTGACCTGTGCACTGAGGTAGGGCTGAGCTGTGGTATGGAATGAGCAGGGGATGGGGACCAAGCTTAATTTGCTGAACCCCCGTCAGAGCCACAGCCGTAGAGCAATCCATGCATTTATTGAACACCATCAGGGAAACTGGAATCAGATCAGATGAATGGGGTTGCCAGTTCCCTTGTAAGCTACACTGACAGATCACAGAGTTACAGGGAAAGCTTCTCAATCACTGCATGCTCATGAGAGGGATAATGGTGCCAGCTGAATGATTGTCTGAGCAGCTTCGATGTTACAGGAGCTGGGCTGGAATAAGAGTTGGTAACTGCAGAGCAGAGCAGAGAGATTGGCACTGGTCACTGCAGCCATTGGTCAGGTCATAGACTCAGCAGGTCATTGGCATCAGAGTAGGAAGGCAATCTTTCCTGGACCCCACCCTGTAGAATGGTGCCTGCAGAGAAAAACAAGGGCAGTAATAAGTAGTGTTCTGCACTGACCGCAAAGAGGAAGTGATCGGCAGAGTTCTGCATGTAGTGCTCAGCTAGGATCTGTGGTCCCCCCTCCCTGCTTGGAAAGTATTTCTTGGGGGATACAGCATAAACACTGAGCCAACATTTACCCATTTCTTGTGGCAAGTTTCAGTGGAACTGTGTATTGCCTGTTGGGTGTAAATCTGTGTTTCTGTTTTCATTTTCCAAATATCGGCCATCCTGTACTTCATTGCCAGTTGCTTCTGAAAACCTGAACAAGTTTTTAAAAGGATTGTGTAACAGCCGTGGAGCTTATACAAAAAGACAGTGCAACAACCCACAGTGTGTATGTTTAGTTTTCAGGATGTCAGTAAAGCATTTTCTAGATGAGGGCAAAATGCCTGAAAGGCCAAACTGACATTTGATAAAAGATAAGGCAGTATTCACTAGGCATGGGTACAAATCAGCTCATGAACTAAACTGTCGCCCCTTCCCCTCCATTGTTGGCTGGTGAAGTGAAAGAGAGGCACAGAACAAGCAGAGCTGATTCATTGCTTTGCTTTCTGCTTGTTTGATCTGCTGTCCATCGCTGGGGTTTGGGATTAGGGTGCAGTGGACTCTGGGCTCTGACTTTCAGCACAGGGGCTTAGCTATTGTGCCTTCCCTCCCCCCATCTATCCTGCTAGTGATCTCCTTTGCTGTCTGCTGTGGGGATTTGGGAGTTTTCTGGAACCAGGGTTCTGGTTCTGCTCTTCCTGCACTCACGCTAAGCACAGGCTATGATCACATACACTAAGTAATCCACTTTCAATGCATTTTTGAACTGGATTTTGGTAGTTCACACAGTGAAAAATCCAGTTGGAAAGTGCAATGAAAGTGGATTAATTAGTGTGCGTGATCTTAGCCTTAGTTATTGGGTACCTTTCTATTCCTTGTCACCCCTCTCTTGCTGCTGATCTCATCTGCTGTCTGCTTCTTCCTCAGGGCTTCCAGCCACCACGTCTACATACGTTGTTGCATGCTTTGGGGGTAGGGTGTCAGGGTGAACTAAAGTTTTGGAGCCACCATGTCTACATACGTCATTGCACACTTTGGGGCTTGGGTGTCAGGGGTGGACCTAGGGCTTTCGAACCACTACGTCTACTTACTTCTCAGGGCTTTTGACCCATCATGTCTATTCTCTTCTTAGGGCTTCAAGCCACCACACCTACGTACTTCTCAGGGTTTCAAGCCACCATGTCTAACTATATCTCTGGGCTTTCAACCCACCACGTCTATTCCCTTCTAAGGGCTTTTGACCCAACATGTCTATTCTCTTCTTAGGGCTTCAAGCCACCACACAGGTGGTCTTAGCACACATTATCCTGGTTCTGCTGTGTTGGCAAAAATGCACCCCCAGTCTTCAGTTTCTACTGGAGAGATTCTCAGGGACTTTGATTCTGTTCCTGTTCTGCTGGGCTTCTGTCTTTGCTTTTTTCTGCTGTTTTCTCCCCTCCATTGGAAACAGTGGGGGCACCTTCTTTGGGTGTGTGTGCAACGCAAACCCTGTAAATCCAATCCTCACTGAACTTGGAGGGCAGATAGAGGAGAGTCAGCCAGAAACGCATTGTGAGTTTGGTGTCTTTTGCATACCGGGGCACTGTTCAGTACATTCCCAAATCTTCTGAATTTGTACATCATTTCCCCAGAAAGCACTTTTCTGGGGGCACCTTCGGGGGGGTGGGCTAACTCGGACCCCATAAATCCAATCTTTACCAAACTTGGAGAGTCAGCTGGAGATCTGCCATGAGTCTGGTGTCTCTAGCATGCTGTGTGTGTGTGTGGGGCATTCTGCTACATCATGAACTTCCCAAATCTGTTTGGTGCATACAAGTGGTTTTTTTGTCTGTGACAGTTCATGGTTCAGTTTGTGGGTCTGCCATGAACCATGAACCAAACCACATTTTTCCAGTTTGTGCCCATCCCTAGTACTCACATGAGTACACATTAAGCTGCCTTGTACTGAATCAGACCCTTGTCTACTCAGACTGGTAGTGGCTGTCCAGAGTATTAAGCAGAGGTCTTTCGCATCAACTCCTACCTGGTCCTCTTAACCGGGGATGCCAGGGATTGAACTTGGGATCTTCTGTATGTGAAACAGATGCTCTGCCACTGGGCCATGACCATCTATCATAGGAACCATTGTTGCAGGTGGAAGAGCAAGATTTAAGTTCAGTAGCACCTTAAAGACCAACAAGATTTCCAAGCTTTTGAGATTCAAAGCTCCGTTCATCAGATACAAGTAGGAATTGAGATCCCTGAACTTTATATCCTGTCAGAAGGTGGGAGCATTGTGGCAAAGAAGGGATTCAGGATGCAAAGATACAATGCAAGGAATCATAATAATAAGAAGTAGGAAATGGCATGAACCTAAAAAACCCAGTTCGGTTCGGGGTTCAGGGCAGCTCCCAAACTGAACCCTGAACCCCACCGAGCCAAAAGGCCCCAACCTGAACTGACCTGGTCCAACTAGTTTGGTTCCCCCTCTCTCCCACTTTGGACACTTCCACACTGTCATTTTTGTCCCTATTGCTTTGGGTCCCCCCGCCTTTCCCACATGTGTTTTACCTTCTCTGGGACTACTAGAGAGAGCAAAACACATTGGGGGAGGGGGAAATCCCTGAAGCAATAGGGACAAACGAGTGACAAAAAATGACAGTGCAGAAGTGGCCTTTGAAGTGGGGGGAGCGAAAGCAACAGGTTTAATGGCTCAGACATTTAAACCCACCCTGCCATAAGGAATAAATGGCTGGCAGTCATTTCACTGATTAGTTTTGCTTTCCCCTGCTTTAAAGGGGGGGGGGAGTGAAACTGACCAATGAAATGGCTCACAGCCATTTCAACCTAACAGTGGGACAGATCCACCTGTCAGCTGTTAGGTTTAAACAACTCTGCTGCAGATCCTCTGCCACTCAGCTGTTTGGTTTAAATTGCCCCAAACAACTAAACCAAACAATGGGCAGAACAAAAGTCCGGTAAGCACCTTCCCCCAGAGGTCATTTCGGGGGGGATCGCGGGGGATCTCAGTCCCCCTGGGTG
>NW_015173136.1:1106734-1121303 GCF_001447785.1 Gekko japonicus
CTAGCTCTTTTTCTACGAAACGACCCCTGCCTTCCCCAAACATTGGTTCAGGGGCTCCAACTCAGCCCAAGTTTGTGTCATATTTTGGCTGATGAGCTGGTTTGTGCCCAACTCTAATAATAAGTAGGTAAAACAAGAGGGTTTTTTTTTTTTTGTTAAAGATTTATTCCCTTATACTTTCTTACTTAACCAGTACTGGCATTTTACATTATTATCAATTACTTTGTATTTCATGAAAATAAATTTTGGATAATGCTGTCTGCAAAATGTTGTGGTACAGCAGAAACATTTGACTGGTGTTAAAGTTGGAGTGCGATCTATAAAAAAACTTAATTCTTATATAGTGAACTGACTTTTTCCTGAGTACACCCCCCCCCCCACTGAATTTGACACTTTTTAATCAGGGCTAATTTTAAGAAGTGATGTGAAATTACATGGATATATTTCAAAATAGGTACTTGCACAAAATCCATTTAAATCTCAACTGGTTGCACATAAATATGGAGAAACCTGTCAACTCCTAATGTGAAAGATAAAATTGGTCCTCTAGTGTCAGACCCATTAAGCATGTATTCCTGTATCCTGTCTCTAGGGCAGACAGAGGCTTTTTGAAGAGTGTGCAGGGAGCCACCACCTTATTATGGATTAAGATGTCAACAATCATTCTGGCTTCCTGTAATAAGACAATTGGAGAAGTACTATCTAAAAAGCTCGGCTAATAGCCACTGATGTATCCAGGTCCAAGGGGGTTTAATAGAAACTGGAGTCTGCATGTAGAGGGCCTCTTCATTCAATACATTTTGCTCTTGGGTACAAATAGGAGCTGCGGTGGCTCAGGTGGTTAAGATGCTGAACTGCAGGCTGTGGAAGGTCGGTAGTTCAGCAGTTCGAGACCTTAGTGCCGCATGACGGAGTGAGCTCCCGTCTTTAGTTCCAGCTCCTGCCAACCTAGCAGTTCGAAAGCAAGAAATTGCAAGTAGATAAATAGGTACCACTCCAGTGGGAAGGTAACAGTGTTCTGTGCACCTCGGTGTTTAGTCATGCCGGCCACATGACCACGGAAATGTCTTCGGACAGTGCTGGCTCTTCGGCTTTGAAACGGAGATGAGCACCGCAACCCTAGAGTTGGATTCGACTGGCTTTTGAGCAAAGGAACCTTTACCTTTACCTTACAAATTGGCACAAATAGGCAAAATACACAAATATCACATCCTCCGGTATATATAATTCTATTTTTGTCATGGACTCCCCTGAACATTCCAACACGCTCCAAAATCAGTTCGCTCTCTGATCTGTCATTTAGAGGGTCTCCCTATCCACTGGCTGCTTTGCCTGAGTCCTGCCTCCAACATTCTAAACAGTTTGCTCTTCCTCTCCCCCCCACAGCCAGTCAGAACACAGAGCTCATTTGCCGTTGTTTTGTTTTACTACTTGGGTTTCTAACAAGAACACAAGAAGCGTGCTTTTTCAAAAAGTCTTGAGCCTTGAAGATGGAGTCAATCTTCTCTCTTTTATCCTTGAACTTGAAAACCAGTCCTTCGGGTATCAACCATTTGTAAGCACGTCAGCAAAGAAGAAGGTGCAGAACTGGCCAAGTGGATGTCGACGTTAAGCGTAGAAGACAGCAGCTCGGAAGGAGAGGTGAAAGACGAGGAAGAAGGAGGAGCGTCAGGTTACAACCTGAGAGACAAAAGCGGGAAGAGCTATAAAATTTAAAAACTGCTACCTTTCTCTTATAAGTGGATTCTGCTTGTGAAGAACAAACTGATATTAACTACCAGAAGGACAATACTAACTTATTAATTATCTGGTTAACATCTTAGAAGAAAAGAAGAAGCCTTGGTGAAGAAGAAAATCGTGGACTCTCTGATTGGACTATAAAAAGGTTTAACAGACTAACATATTACTAATACCACTCACTCTTTTCTTTGTCCCTCTTTATACCCTTCCCTATTTCTAATTTTTAGCGAAATATCTCCCCTTTTTAGGGGAGCGGATTAAGCTTTTTCAAAAAAAAAAAGAACACAAGAAGAGCTCTGTTAGAGCAGACCGGTGGCTCATCTGGATCGTTATCAGAAACTTCTTGCAGGATGCTGCAGGCAGGATAGTGGCCAACCAGTTACTCTGGAGGGCCAGCAGTGGGACATAGAAGCTGAGGCCTTCCCCTAATGTTGCCTCCTGGCACTGATATTCAGAGGCTTATTGCCTCTGGGTATGGAGGTTCCATTTAGTCTCTGTTATGTATGGAACAGAATGTATGAATGTATTGAGCTTGAGTCTAAGCAAGGTATTGTAAACCGACCTATCAGAACAAGGGAAATTCTGGAGGGAAGCAAACTGATTGGTCTTTATGTACTGAATATGATTGGATGTTATCTGACTTGTGGGCGTGGCTTGCCAAGCCCGGACTGTTTAAAAAGGAGCCTGTTGCTCTGTTGTTTGTCTCGTTCTGGTTCTTCTGACTTCTGTTCAATAAAGCTGTTATCACTGTTCACCTGCTGCCTCGAATCTCGTATCTAACAGTCTCCATTAATCCAAGTAGCCACTAATCCAAGGTAATACATACCTTAATTGAGGTTCTTACCTTAAAGGAAATGAACTATTTCTCAATAAAGTGAAGAAGTGAGCACAGACATACTGGCATCACTACCTGTGCACCCGGAATAACATTAGCGTGTTGCTGTGGGTTGCTAGGGATGCTCCAGTGTTTGGGCTCCAGTGTTTGCACTGATGTCACTGCCAAGTGTATGGGGAGTAATGTTAGTGTGTCAGGATTCTGCCAATGTCCCTCTGGTTTCCTGCCATCCCCCCCCCACCAGCCAGCTAAGTGGCATTGGGAAACACCTGCTGGTGGCATGGGATCCCCTGCCACCGGTGGGGGATTGGCAAACCTAAGTTTATTCAGTCTGAGGATGTGGACAGGATCCTTGGAAGTCTGAGATCTACTACCTTCTTGTATGACCTTTGCCCTTCCTGGCTACTTAAATCTGGCGTGCGGGGGTGGGTGGGTGGCTGAATGGGTGCAAGAGGTAGCTCGTGTTTCCTTGAGAGATAGTGGGTTTTCTCCAGCCCTGAAACAGGCTGTGGTGTGCCTGCTTCTAAAGAAGCCTGCCCTCAACCGATGAGATCTTAATAACTATCAACCAGTGTCAAATGTACTATTCTTGAGCAAGATGATTGAATGGATGGTGGCTGGACAAGCTTTCCTGGATGAAGCGGATTGTTTGGATCCTTTCCAATCTAATTTTAGGCCTGGTTATAGGACTGAAACAGCCCTGGTCACCCTGGTGGATGACTTGTGCCAGGAAATGGACAGAAGAAGTGTGACTTGTTTCTCCTGGACCTGTATCGATACTATCAATCATGGTATATTTCTGGACTGCCTTTCTGGGCTATGATTGGGAGGCACCATTTTGTGGTGGTTCTGTTCTTACCTGGAAGGTAGGTTTTAGAAGGTGGTGCTGGGAGACTACTGTCAGGTCCCTTGGTCTTTGGCATGTTGGGTCCCAAGGGGCTCCATCTTGTGTCCTAGGCTCTTTAACAGCTATATGAAACTGCTAGGTGAGATCATCTGAAGATTTGGGATGGGTTGTCACCAAGATGCAGATGACACTCAACTCTATCTCACACTTCTGGTCAATCTCAGGAAGACTGTAGAAGACCTGAACAGTTTTGGAGTGGATGTAGGCAAATCAACTGAAACTTAATCTGGAGAAGTTGGAAGTGCTACTGGTGAGCAGAAGGCTGGATTTAGGATTTAAGGTGTCACCAATTCTGGATGGGGTTGTACTCCCCTTGGGGGAATACGACAATTGTCTGGGGCTGCTCTTGAACCCAGGCCTACTGCTGGATAAGCAGGTGGCAGCTGTGGCTAAGTATGCTTTGTACCAGCTTCAATTGGTGAGCCAGCTGTGGTCTTTCCTGGGTGGAAAAACATCTGGCCACTATGGTGTACACCCTGTTTACATTGAGATTAGATAACTGCAAAGTGCTCTAGGCAGGGCTTCCTTTGGAAAGTGTTCAGAAACTTCAACTGCTGCAGGCAGGATATTAGCTGGAGGGGGGTGGGTCATAGGGACCATATGACTCCAGTTTTGACCTAACTACACTGGCTCCCAATCTGTTTCCATGCATAATCCAAGGTGTTGGTGTTTATTTATATTTATTTATGATTTCAATTTATATCCTGCCCTTCCTGCGAACGGGCTCAGGGTGGCTTAGATCCTGTTGTATCGGTTTCACAACGGGCTTTTCTGCTAGTAATACAATAAAACCAATTAAAAATGTTTAGAATGGGCAGTGCAATACATTTAATTCCAGTTTCTACAGCTGGGAAAATAAGTGGGCCGACACCAAGCCATGATGGTCTTATGTAGCAGCAGTAGGGAGGCCAGCTGGTAGATGCCCGCTGCCTCAGCCAAAGGCCTGGTGGAACAGTTCCGTTTTACAGGCTCTGTGAAACTGCAACAGGTATCGCAGGGACCTGATCTCAGTCGGAAGCATGTTCCACCAAGCTGGCGCCAGGACCAAAAGAGCCCTGGTCCTGGTTGAGGCTAGATGGGCATCTTTTGGGCCAGGGACAACCAGCAGATGGCTATCCGCAGAGCGCAAGTCCATCCAGGGCACATATGAGGAGAGGTGGTCCTATAGATATATTGGTCCCAGGCTGCATAAGGCTTTAAAGGTCAACACCAACACCTTGAAGCTGATCCGGTATTCAACTTGTAGCCAGTGCAATTGTTGATCTTTAAAGCCCTATATGGTTTGGACTAACATACCTGAAGGACTGCCTACTCCCTTTTGAACCTACCCAAATACTGTTGTCATCTCCAAAGCCCTGCTTTGGGTCCCCTGCCTTCTGGGACTAGACAGCTGGCAACCTGGAAGAGAGCCTTCTTGATTGTGGCACCAAAACTCTGGAGCTCTCTCCCCAAGGAGATCGTCTGTCCCTTTCTGTTGCTATCTTACATCACTGGGTGAAGACTACTTTCTTCTGTTAGGTGCTCCCTCAGTGATCCTTCCTTTCTGCCCACTGTTTTAATAGTTTTTATGTTTTTATATTATGCATTTGATCTCTGGTTTTAATTTTTGTATTATGTGTTTTTGGTTGGTTTTAATGATTTTTAAGACATGGTTTTAATGATTTTTATGACATGATTTTATTATGTATGCTTTTATCTGCTAGTCACCTTGGTGGCACTTATGAAACTCTATTTTTGTAAAACAAATGAATAGATAATAAATAATGGTTTAAGCTCTCCTTCCCTGCTGCTTTCTCTGTTCCAAAAGTAGCATGAGGGTACTGTTACAGATATTAGTATGTAATATACAGTTAGCACCTAACTTCCTTAAAGTTTTATGTGAGAGTGCCAGGTTGCCCACTATTTGCTACTGTATACAGGCTCTCTGGCTGAGGGACTGTAGAATGAAAGGGGCAAGTTTAGCACAGCTGCATTCTTCTCAATCTACTGGGCTTAAAAGGGTGTAACTCTCCTTAGGACTGTACTGCTAGAGATCCTTTTAAAACTCATGTTCTGTTCTCACTGACTCTTTTTTCAGGAGCCAAAGTTCAAAATCCAGTAGCACACAACAACAAATCTTATTATTCAAATTTTATCACTCTGTTACCAACCCATTATATTTCATGAAAGAAGAAAAGTCCAAAAAATCCAACCAAACAATCCTAATGGGGTCTGAACTGGCTGAGGCTGAAAGAGAAAAAGAACTTGGGTGGGTTAGTAGTCGATAGCTCAGTGAAAGTGTTAATCAAGTGAGCTGCAGTGGTGAAAAAAGGCAAACTCTATATTAGGGGTTATTAGGAAAGGGATTGAACATAAAATGCGCGATATTATAATGCTCTTGTATAGATTTATGGTGCATCCTCATTTGGAATACTGAATACTGTGAACGGTTGTGGTTTCTGTCTCTCAAAAAGGACATGGCAGAGCTGGAAAAAGTACAAAAGAGGGCAACCGAGATGATTAAGGGGGTGGAGCACCTTCCCTGTCAGAAACGGAAGAGTCTGGGACTTTTCAGTTTAGAAAAGAGAAGACTAAGGGGGGACATGATAGAGGTTTATAAAATTATGCATGGGGTGGAGACAGTTGACAAGGACCCCCCCCCCCCATACTAGGACTCAAAGGTATCCAATGAAGCTGATGGACAGTAGATTCAGGATGTACAAAAGAAAATATTTCTTTACACAGCTAGTGATTAAAATGTGGTATTTGCTGCCAGAGGATGAAATGATGGCCTAGACAGCTTTAAAAGGGGATTAAATAGATTCATGGAATGTAGGTTTATTGATGGCTAGTAGCCATGGTGACTAAAGGGATCCTCCACATTCAGAGACAGTCAACTTGTGAATCCCAGAGCCAGGGGGCAACATCAGGGAAAGGTCTTGGCCTCTATGTCCTTTTGCTGGCCCTTCAGAGGAACTGGTTGGCCACTGTGTGAGACAGGATGCTGGACTAGATGGACCACTGGTTTGATCCAGCAGGGTTCTTTTTATGTTCAAATCCAAGAATCTTGTTTTCATGCATCTACTGTTTGGCAAGGCCAGCAACTTTTGTACATGAATTTACTTTAAAAAAATAGTGTACAGTGCATATATAAATCAATGACATCAACTAATGAGAGATAGATGCCCAATTTCACTGCAAAGATACTACAATTAATCATACCAGCATACACAGAGTACTTAGTGTGTCAGCTATAATGTATGTCTTCTTGGAGGCGTCATGGCATATGTTCTGTTTATTTTTCCACTACGGTGGCTATATTAATATCTTTTTCTACTACATTAAAATCAGATATCTGTGAGTTTGAGATGTCCAGAACAGCGTTGGCTAAACAGAAAAAAGATATATGTCAAACATAAATAAGTAGTTCATCCAGCATAAATGAATAACAATGGGAAGAAATGTTTTGACAGGAAGCAGAATGAGAAATAGCATCATACAGCTAATTACTGATCTAAGGGGAATGTGTACAACCAGAAAGAAAGAGGATTAAAGATGGCTATCTCCTTTACACAGAAATTACCATCTTTGTACATTAACATAGCTCACATTTCTCCATGTAGGTTCCTGTGGAATATATTGTTCCTATGGCAGCATTGCCTGGTATTAGATATTATAGACCTTCATAGCTGTTTCTTTTTCAATGCCAGGTAAATAAACTGTCCCCCCCCCACAATTTCTAAATATATGATACATTTTTGGACTTGCTTGATGGATTCTTTGGATCGTATTTTTGATCATATTGGCTTTTACTGGAACTTCTTCATAAGTAGTGACACGTACATGGTGTGTATGTGTGTGTGAGAGAGAAATGTCAGAAATGTCACACCTGCTGACATTTAAATGTAAATGCTGATAATCCCAGACAAATGTTGAGAATGTCAGCAGTCACTAGCTTAAATGTCTGCTTGTTAAGGAGGAGGAGAGCCATGAATGAATCCCATACGTTTAATTTTTGGTAAATTAAAAGCAGTCATGAATCAGCCCTCCAAAAAGCATTTGGCATTGACAACATTTGCCACAATATCACTGAACACCAGACAAAGATGAGAATTTATTACATTCAGATCAGCCATGGGAGCCTAATTAGAGTGGGACGACAGCACTAGAGGAGAAGGCGATTGATCATTTCCACTCACGCTGCTCGCCTGCTCAAAATCACCTCCCCAAAGCTAGAACATGACCCATAGGGGGAAATATATAGGGACCATGGTAATTTCTTGGGGAGGGCATTTAAATCAGAAAAAATGACAAAAGGAAATGTTATTTCCCCTCTTATCCAGTGCCATGGCCTTTGATCTGATCTGATCTGCTCCCCCATGCCCATTTTTACCGTAAACGCAGTGTGAGAAACTGATCATGAATTTCCTGCCCCTTTGTCTAATTTAACCCTCAAACATGCACTGGTGAATCCATTCTCATTTAGGATGGCATTTGCTGATGTATCTCTTACTTTTAAGACATTTGTAACATTTGTGAGTGTCAAAATTCACATGCAAATGTAATTGAAATGTCACTGAATCTGAATAAAGGCTACTTCTGGTAAAAGATGTTTAATGGGAATGTCTAAATTACCTTTTAACAATTAGTGTAAGGTGACTTCTGCCTCTGCACTGGAGTCTTGGACATCACCGGTAGGTCTTTAGCTGATCATATTTGGGAAAGGTACGGGAGAAGAGAAAGTAGGAAGAGTTCAGTATTAAAAGAATTGTTATTTAAGAGCATGAGATCTCCACTGGGAGATAGTTGAGAAGACAGGGTAAACATTTCCAAGAGTAAACTGGAAAGGGTTTGAGCCAGAACAATGCTCTTCCATATGTTCCCCTTCCCCCAGCAGTTGTTTCTGATCCTTGGAAAGGTTATTCCTGTGGCTGTGGGATGTGTGAGGTTGAGAAGCTGCAGTGAGGGGAGGGAAGAGCCCCCGCCCCATCATCCTTTCCCACTTGCCCATAACTTTTCCTGGGGTTGGAAATGAATACTAGGGAGAGAGAGGAATGTGGGAAAGGTCCACAACCATCAACACCTTCCTTTGACAGAAGTGTTTCTCCACGATGGAAGTTCACCCTCCAGTTCAGTTTTGTGAGAAATGACCCTTAATCCAGACTGTCTGAAAAGAGTCTAGAGCATGAAGAATTATTTTATCACAAACAAATTAAGTAGTGCGCCTGGACTGAGATGTAATGCAGTTGGTCACAATTAGTCACTTTCTTGCTGTTGACACATGGTTTACAGTAATTGGCTGTCTTCCGTAAACAAGTGATGCATGTAATTAACAGAAAAGCAGCATGTATTCTTTTAAATATGACAGAAAATATATATTTCCCTTGAAGGAGAAATACAGGGTAATAAGAGGCTCCACTGCAGACTTCCTTTGATACAATCTATTACAAGTCCTTAGGGTTAATTAATCCATAGATGCCTGTTTTCATACATATGATTTATTGATTTATTTATTTGATTTGTATCCCATCCTCCCTGCCAAGGCAGGCTCAGAGCAGCTTACACACAATATGCTAAAACAACTAAAACACATCATTAAATAAAAGCACCACAGTATAGTAATAAAACATATCACAAAGTGTTAGTACATTCATAGATGATGGCGGCAGTCACAACATCCAAGGTAATCAACTGCCACCATAGTCTGGGTTTTTTCAGGCTATTGATCACAATATTTAAATTGGTGTTGGTATTGGGGCCAGGGCCTCAATGTTGGAAGGGGTGGCTCCCTAATCGAAGGCCTGTTTTACAGGCCCCGCGGAACTGTAAAAGGTCCCACAGGGCCCTGATGTCATCTGGGAGCTCATTCCACCAGTACGGGGCTGCCACTGAAAAGGCCCTGGGCCTCGTCATAGCTAGCCTGGCTTCTTTAGGGCCTGGTAGGGCCAGGCGATTTTGGGACCCCGATCTTAGTGCTCTCTGGAGAACATGTGGGGAAAGGTGTTCCCTTACGTATGTAGGTCCCTGACCATATAGGGTTTTAATGGTAAGAACCAGCACCTTGAACCAAATTCGGTATGCAATAGGCAGCCAGTGCAGTGCCTTCAGCGCAGGCTGGATGTGTTCCCGCATAGGGAGACACAGCAACAGCCTGGTCACTGCATTCTGCACCAGCTGCAGCTTCTGGATTTGGGACAAGGGCAGCTCCATGTAGAGAGTATTACAGTAATCCAGTCTCGAGGTGACCATTGCATGGATCACTGTTGCCAGGTAATTGTGTTCAAGGAAGGGAACCAACTGCCCAATCAGCAGCAGATGGTAAAAGACTGCCTTCGCAGCGGCTGCTACCTGGGCCTCCATCGTTAAGGAGGCGTCCAGGAGCACTCCCACTTCTGGCGCTGGCACCAATGGTGCCCCATCAAAGGTCGAGAGTGGGATCCCTAACCTTGGACCGCTCTGACTCAAGCACAGGACTTTCGTCGGAGCCTGCTGGGGAGGGCGGGGTATAAATCGAACAAACAAACAAACAAACAAATAAATATTTCAGTCACCTCAGTCTAAGCCAACCAGCCACAGCTTTCAACACCAGGTCCAGATCTTCTGGACTAGAGTCTGACTAGCTGTCCAGCAACAGATAGAGCTGGGTGTCATCTGCGTATTGGTGACAGCCCAATCCGTGACTCCAGGCAATCTGGGCAAGAGGGCACATATAGATGTTAATTAACATCGGGAAGAGCACCACTCCTTGGGGCACTCAGCAAATCAGTGGGTGCCTTCCTGACAGCTGTTTCGGTAAAAGAAGGAAAATGTTATTGCGAGTAGAATTTCAAAACATGAACAAGATTATGCCAGTTTGGTGTAGTGGTTAAGTGAGTGGACTCTAATCTGGGAGAACCGGGTTTGATTCCCCACTCCTCCACTTGTGCCTGCTGATGTGACCTTGGGTCAGTCATAAGCTCTGGCACAGCTGTCCTTGAAAAAGAGCAGTTTGTGTCAGAGCTCTCTCAGCCCCACCCACCTCACAGGGTGTCTATTGTGGGGAGGGGAAGGGAAAGGAGTTTGTAAGCCGCTCTGAGACTCCAAGTGAAGGGCGGGGTATAAATCCAATCTCTTCTTCTTCTAAACAGAACTTCAGAGAATCCATTTTGTATTGTATATATGTGTTCTCAGCACTGAGCGTAGTAAATGTAATGAGACAAGAATTGTTTGGTTGTGAAGTTCTTTGGTTTTTTGTACATTTATATATAAATTTAATTAAAATTTAAAATCGATACAATACATCATCATTTTCAGTGAAATTAGTATTCATTCCACTTTGAGGAAGAGGAGGAGATTGGATTTATACTCCGCCCTTCACTTGGAGTCTCAGAGCGGCTTACAAACTCCTTTCCCTTCCCCTCCCCACAACAGACACCCTGTGAGGTAGGTGGGGCTGAGAGAGCTCTTTCCAGAACTGCCCTTTAAAGGACAGCTCTTGTCAGAACTATGGCTTGCCCAAGGTCATTCAGCAGGTACTAGTGGAGGAGTGGAGAATCAAACCCTGTTCTCCCAGATTAGAGTCCGCAGTGACCACTACACCAAACTGGCTTTAGGCATAGAGTATTTGACAAACATTTAGCATGGCTCCCTTCTTGGGTAGTTAGTTTTAATCATAATACCTTCTGGGTTTTGATTTCACTTTGTTACAGAGAAAGGTAAAGAGGGAGGGTGTTCTAAAGGTCTGGAGATTTTCTGGTTCCTGATCTTTTCTGCAGTCCCATCTGGAGGGAAGTCTGTCCTATTGCTCATGCTTGTTGATACGGGCCTCTCATTCTTCTGCTGGTCCGGCCCAGCATTATTCTATTTCCAAGAGATGAATGCTGGAGAAAGGTATTATTGGATTTTGTGTGAATGGGAAAGAAAGCACAAATTAACATGCTTAAGTTCATGTAAAGGCCAGGTAGGTAGCAGGGATTTGGCCTATCCAGTTTTTTAAAGACATTAAGATGCCGCTCTTGTCCAGTAGATGGCTATTGGTTTTTGAAAGAGAAATCATTTGTGATAGATTTAGAGCAAGAATGTGTCTCTGTTCCGCCCAAGTCTTTCCCATGGATTAATGAGACTCAAGTGAAAGAGGTGCTGAAACATAAATTAATTTCTTCTCAATTTTTCTAATCTTAGTTCAAGTGCAGAAGCCCTACTTCCCTGGGGGCTTCAGTACTTAAAGATGTGAGATTCGGGGAAGACATTCTATGAAGGGAATTTCCACCTTGTGAAAAACTAATATATATATATTCCTTTGCTGATTTTGAATTTAACTCAAGAACAGATTATGGGTAATGTGCAGGCATGGATACCCCACTGGTGTCAATATAGAGACAAGACGTTTCACTGTGCATCAGTCAAAGATCTTCCCCAGTGGACCCTAATGAATGCCTGTTAACATTGGAATTAAATGTCATCTTTCTTGGTTATATCACTGTCAAGTAGACATTGTCTGTTAGAGTGGCCATCCCCTGCCACAAAGCCTCTGAAAGATTCAGTAATAAGATAACTGCTGAAAAAGCCTCCTCTAGAGAAAATGAAAATGGCCAATGATGGGCCAGGTTCTAACTTACAATTTTAGGGGAAGGTGATTCAGAGGGTGTGGAATAAAAAGTTGCATTGTTTCCTAAATGACATATCAGTACTTGAACCAGGTCTTTTGGGCTTAGGAGTGCAGAGTTTGTATATTTGACCAACAATCTAAGTTTACAGATGGATAAGGGCAATGCCTCTTTGTTGTACTGCTTGAACCAGTTTGGTGCAGTGGTTAAGTGCATGGACTCTGATCTGGGAGAACTGGGTTTGATTCCCTACTCCTCCACTTGCAGCTGCTGGATGACCTTGGCCAAACCATAGCTCTGTCCGAGCTGTTCTCTCAAGGACAGTTCTCGAAAGAGCTCTCTCAGCCGACCTACCTCACAGGGTGTCTGTTGGGGGGAGGGGAAGGGAAAGGAGTTTGTAAGCCGCTCTGAGACTCCAAGTGAAGGGTGGGGTATAAATCCAATCTCCTCTTCCTCCTCCTCCTCCTCTTGACCTTTCTGAGCCCTTTGATATGGCTAATATGGCTCTTTTGTCATAGCATTGTTAGACTAGGGATTGACTTAAAAGTCAGTACTTGCTACAGACCTATAGAACTATATTGCTAGGAGTTGACTTAAAAATCAATACTTGCTACAGAGCTATAGCACTATATTGCTATAATGATCTACTAGCTATCTGTTTCTATTTCACATTTTAATAGAGCCATTATAACACTATAGCTGGCAGGGCTTGTTTCAGATTTTGGGGGGTCATGGGCAGGGAGTTCCCAGGGCCCCCCTCCTCTCCTCCTCCTAGGCTCCCCTCTCATGCCTCCCTTCCCACCTGCTGACTCACATGCCTGTACACCCTTTCCCCGCCCACTCGTGAGCACACTCCCCACATGCATTCATAGATCCCTGTCCCACCCACATGGTAGTTCCTGACAATGCTGTGAAGTGTGTATATATGAGAGCATGGGTGACAGAGTGCTTGCAAGCAAGTGGGTAGGGGAAGGGTGAGCAGGCAGCAGGGGAAGTACGTGGTCAGTGGCTGTGAGCCCTGTCAGAAGTCCTGCCACTGTCTGGCAACTGCCCCACCTCAGGGTATGCTAACACAGGTCTTGATAGCGGGAAAACAGAAGTCTAACAATACTCAGACATCTCATAAGACTGCAGGGAAGGTGGGAGGAGCTTGTCTCAGACCCTGCACCCCCAGAGATAATTCTGCCCACCATCCCCCCCACCGCAGACAACAATTTATCAGTGACAAGTATTAGAAAGGAGGACTGCCCCTGGCAAACAGGACTAGATGGACCGTATGTCTCTAAGGTTCTTCAACACTTTAATTAACTTCATAGTAAAGTGGTGCAAACTTTAAGCACGCATCGATATCCTGTCTTTCACCTGAACCTGAAGATCTACACAAAGGATTATTTCATGATTTAATCTGCCAAAAGAAGCCTCCCACAGCTATTGCTCATGTGCACATGGCAGTTCACACAGGCTGCTTCTGCAAGGGGATTTTTCCCTGCAAGGACAACAGGAAGCCTCTGCAGTAAAAGGGAGCAACCAGATGACATTGTGCTCAATCTGGGCATGACTCAAATGGCCCTCATTGTCCCCCTTAACTCCTGAGAAAATATAAGCCTCATTTTCTCTTAATTAAAGAGCAAATTGTAGAAGCTCAAGAACTCAAAATTACAAACCAGACTCTTTCTTTGGCCGTTGGCACCCCATATTGGAAAACCTAGAACAAATTTTAGAAAACGTTAATGTTTCTCAGCACACTCAATACTACTCTTTTATTAGACAAAGTTGGTTATTGTAATGTATAAATGAAGTTATTTAACATATTGTTAATGTTAAGTGGTGAATCTTATATTTAAACCCTGTAAAAATGTTGACAAATATTGTTGATTGTTGTATTTGATTGTTTTTATTCAATAAAAAGTTTATTAAAAAAAAAAATTAAAGAGCAAATTGCAAGGGGGCTACCGGTAAAGTATTAATCTGGATACTCCTCTGTACCCGTCACAGTAAACTGGGGTGGGTACCACTAAGTACCAAGCAAGAGAGTACCAGAAAAACATCTACTTCTGCTTCATTGACTATGCTAAAGCCTTTGACTGTGTGGATCACAACAAACGATGGCAGGTCCTTAAAGAGATGGGAGTACCAGACCACCTCACGGACGTGTCTCTTGAGAAACCTGTATAAGGGTCAAGAAGCAACAGTTAGAACCGGATATGGAACAACTGATTGGTTCAGCATAGGAAAAGGAGTACGACAAGGATGTATATTGTCACCTTGCTTATTTAATATATATGCAGAGTACATCATGCGAAATGCTGGCCTGGATGAATCACAAGCGGGAATTAAGATTGCTGGGGAAAAGATCAACAACCTCAGATATGCAGACGATACCACTCTAATGGCAGAAAGTGAAGAGGACCTAAAGAGCCTCTTGCTCAGGGTAAAAGAGGAGAGCGCAAAAGTGGGCTTGAAGCTCAACATCAAAAAAACTAAGATCATGGCATCCGGCCCCATCACTCCTTGGCAAACAGA
>NW_015173136.1:1121474-1126760 GCF_001447785.1 Gekko japonicus
CCGAAGAATAGATTCTTTTGAACTATGGTGCTGGAGAAGACTCTTGAGAGTCCCTTGGACTGCAAGAAGATCAAATTAGTCAATCCTAAAAGAAATCAACCCTGACTGTTCCCTGGAAGGCCAGATAATGAAACTGAAGCTCAAATACTTTGGCCACCAAATGAGAAGGGAGCACTCTGGAGAAGACCCTGATGCTGGGAAAGATTGAAGGTCAAAGAAGACAGGGACGGCAAAGGATTAGATGGTTAGACAGTGTCATAGATGCAACGAACATGAAATCGAGCCAACTTCAGAGGACGGCGGAAGACAGGAGGGCCTGGCGGGAGCTGGTCCATGGGTTCAACAACAACAACAACAACCACTAAGTACTATCTTCAGAACAGCAAAGCTATACTCTGCCCCTCTTTCAGCCCTTTAAGGGGCTTATTTCATTTCTTTACTGAGTTCTGTAGTCTAGGGATCCATTGTAATTCCAGGAGATCTTCAAGTCCCACCTGAAGGTTGGCAACTGTCTTACCTGGTGGTTTCATTTACCTCTATGTTTGAAAAGCTTCATCTGCTTTTTTTTGCCATCAAGTAATAGCTGACTTTCAGAGACCCAGTGGGGTTTTCTAGGCAAGAGACATTCAGAGATGGTTTGCCATTGCCTGCCTTCACGTCATGACCTTGGTATTCCTTGGAGGGCTCCCATCCAAATACTGACCAGGGCTGACCCTGCTTAGCTTCTGAGACCTGACAAGATTGGGCTAGCCTGAGCTATCCAGGTCAGGGCCAGCTGCCTGTTAAGCCTCTATTAAAGAGAGAGGACATTTTCCCCCTCCAGGTTGTGGTAATCCTGGTGTTGGGGGACACCAACACAACAAGTGTAGCAGGAATGGATTTTTGTGTGTGACTGGTGTTCTTGCACTGCTTGCTGCTGTGGCCATGGCTGGGATGTGCTTTTGCATGTATGCCTACAGATCTAAAACTGCCCCCATTCTAACACTGAAACTGAGTTTAAAAAATCCACATAGCCAGCCAGGTTAAAAATCCCCAGGCTGTTTTAAAACTAGTCTTTCTGTAATGCCACTTTTGATAAGTATGTGCAAATTGATTGCAGAATGAGGTGGATGCTGTGTAGAGACCACTGCTTACCAAAGCTCTCATTAGCAGCAGGAAGGTTTGTACCCAACTGAGCAAAAACATGCTTGCATGTTGCAGCACTTGATTCTCCTGTTTTCAGTGCCTCAAGAAAATGATACGGCAGATTCTTCTAATGAATGCATAAATTGTTGGCCAGCAAGATGTTGCTGTGAGACGGATTTTTGATGCCTGGGTGGCTTCTTCATTTGAATGCAAGGGACATCATCTGCATTACCATGTTGCTAAAGAGAACAGTGAACTGTGGATGGGTTTATACTGCCAGATGTCTCAGCTGTTATTTTGGATGACCTTATTAGCCAGTTCAGTTGCGTTTCAGTCTGATCAATGTAGAATATGAACATGCTAAAAATAATTAAAAAAAAATCTATTAGAAATCTTGACTGAATCATGCCAAATACAGGGTTAATTTTCCATCTTTTTAATTACTGGCAAAAACCAAACTATTCTGGATAACATGTACTCAGATCAGTTTTTATTCATATTAAATAACCTGTAAATGAATAATACTTTCACAATAATATCTTGAATGTGATTCTAGATTAGGTTTCCTATCCCCCTCTCAAAAACAACTTCTGGCACTTTGGGTTGAGTAAGCTCTGAGCGCATGCAGAATGCCTTTCCACTGAGGTCCAGAATTTGGAATATCTAAGGAGAAACTGTCCTTCGTCTTGGCCTAACTGCCTTTTCCTCATGAAGGGAATTTTAATATTCTGTTACCTGGCTAGATGGTATCCAGCGATGATCCTGCACCTTGTCTACAGTAGCATGCATTTCTAGAGTGGTGGCATGTCTCTGGGTGTTGCACTGGGTGAACTGCAGCATGGGCTAAGATGGCAGACAGTTCAACAAAGGGAAAGAAGCTTGAATTTTGCTGAGCCAGGCTGCTTTACATGCATGGTGGCTGTTAGCAGAACAACAAGTACATACAAGAAGAGAGTTCCAGCCAGGACTGAGTCAGAATATGTGCAGTGAGTACAGCGACGTTTCAGTGGCACAGCTAAAAATAACAACAAGAAGAGAGTTCCAGCCAGGACTGAGAGAAACCAGCTGCTTGGCCCCACTCTCCTCAGTGTTTGACACATTGAAAGATTTCTCCCTCAGACACAAGCCTTGTTAGTGTAGCTTATTATATTGTTATACTTATTTAGGGTGACCTTTATCATGTCACCTTGGGTCTGTCTCAGAAATGCCAGCCCTACAGTAGAAGCGTGGATCTCCTGCCCCCAACTCCAGTTTCCTGCCACCACTCATACAGTGGTGGCAGGAGAATAATAAAAAACAAAATGGCTGTTGGGCAGACAGCGTGATGTCACAGCTCTCTAGAAATTATCAGAAACTCTGTGGTAAAACCATGGAGTTTCCAGTGATTCCTAGAGAGGTGTGATGTCACTTCCAGGTTTCCCCAGAAGTGTCATCATGCTGTTGCCAATGGACACTCCCCTATATCCCCACCCCTAGTCTCCCACTAGTCCTGCTTTGCCAGTGAAAGGCAGGGTAAAAACATTTTAAAGTAAATAAATATACAGCCTTGTCATACGCCTTCCACAAAACCCTGTCAGTCATTCATCTCCATACGTCAGTAATCTCAAACTGCAGCCCCACCTCTGTGATTTTAGCAGAGCTTTAGTTTTCAGTTAGTCAGAATATGTGCAGTGAGTACAGAGACGTTTCAGTGGCACAGCTAAAAATAACCAGAGCACCTAACATTTGCAATATACTCCAAGTTGGGGAAGCAGCCAATCAAACTTCTCTGGGGGCCCTGAATAAGAAAATACCTGCTCTGTTTGTCTTCTTCCATGCTCACTGTTTATAATGTTCGTGACACAGATGATTCTTCCTTTCTCCAGTTATATTCATTGGTGTGCTGGGAAGGGACTGAAAGAAGTAGAGCTTAAACTTTGAGATACTCTCTCTCCCCACCCATCTGCATGGGGACAGGCAGAGCAGCCCAATGGCAGGTGTGTGCTTCCTTCTTGCAGGATAACAGATGCCCAGCAGAACTCGAAACAGAAGCTAATACGATTGTAAATACTTTATTGAGTACACAGTACACTGAACATAGCACAGAGAAATGAACCTCAGACATCTGGTTATTTTTCCTTGCATACAGATGAAAAAAATACACTAATATTTCATAAGGAGCCAGTGCAGTGAGAGAAATATCAATTTTTCCTCCCATGGTTGTTTTGCTTACGATTTACCCGCTGTGTGTCTCGGTAGAGGTGGGTAAGATTAATCTCTACAAGGACAGGGAAATAAATTGGCTTTATAAATTAGCATGAGCTGAACAGTTCATTTTTTCCTCTTGCCCACTTGAAAAAAAATGTATTTTAAAGTGAGAGCTGTACACTACTGCATTAGAAAATGTACCCATTCCAAACCAAACATGATGGAGGCAGCCATCTTTGTCCGGCAAATGGTCTGCTGATGTCTACAGTGGAAATAGACAGGAGCCTTACTTTTAGATCAAATGTGTTCTCTTAATACTGAAAGTAGACAAGCTGGCCTTGAAGTGACCACGGGCAGGAAGAGACAGGAAGGGGAATGAGAGAATTTGGTTTTCCTCCACCCACATACTTTACAATTAGACCTAGGTTAGGTAAATGGCCTGGAGGAAAATACCCTGTCCCCTTAATAGAGGCTTAATGTGTGGAAAGGGGTAGCCAACACTTTTCATAGCATGGAGGTGAATAGCATCACCTGTCAAATAACATCCCATTAAGCCTCTATTAAAGGGACAGGGCAGTTTTCTCCAGCCCATTTGGCAACCCTATTAGACCCCCTAACCTTTGCTTCATATATGAACTGAGCAGCACACCAGGCTGTTCCCATCATGTGTAGTTTGTTCCTTAGGCATCACAGGGGGAATTTAGCAAGAACATTTGAAAATGGCTTAAAGGTAGCCGGATGAGACTCTCGCAAGAACCTAGTTTACCAAACATTGAGCTCATGGGGAGCATTGTTTTTCTATCAGTAAGCAGAATATCAGCTTGTCTTTCTGAATGCCTGTAAAGGTGAGAACACATTTGGAACAGTTATTTCTGTGTCTCAAAAGAATAGCAGATAAATCAAGCCAGACACTGCAGTTCCTGGGTCAAGATAAATCATGGCAAGAAAGAAAGAAAGAAAGAAAGAAAAAGAAAGAAAGAAAGAAAAAAGATTTAACATAATCTGAAGTCCACTCCTAATAAAAAGAAAGAAAGAAAGAAAGAAAGAAGATTTAACATAATCTGAAGTCTTATCTTGCATATATCCACTGGACTTGGAACTGCACAATGTGATGTGTGATACAGGATGACTAGCTCAAGTTAAAGCCTTGAAAGGGATGCTATACCGGTGGAGGTTTTAAGGAGAAGAATGCACACACCTTATTCTGGGAAACAAGTGGAGACCTGCAAGGAACTTGCAGGAGTGGCTATTCCATTCCCTCCTACACCACTGCTTCTTCCCCTCCCCTCTCCCCCTACTTCTCTCACTCTCTTTCCTGCATTGGGTCCCCATTGGGGAGAAAGGTGGGGTATAAATGAGGTAAATAAATAAACCAAATTGTAATTTGTGTGTGTGGCAAGTGCTGTTACAACACGCCTTTGCATTTTCCTTGTATGTACACAAATGCTTTGTTGCTTAGAGTCACATTCCATGATATTTAGATGCCTACAAGTGGGGGACCCGCGATACTCGTGGGAGAGGAGGACCTCTGCACCTATGAGGAAGAGGAGGAAGCAGGAGGAGGAGGTAAGTTCCCCCCCTATCCTGCCGGTTCCCCGTCTCCTCCACCCCTCCTCCACCCCCTGGCTCGATCTTCCCCTCCCCCTGCCCTGGAGCACACACCTCCTCAAAAAAAAAGGACTCCTCCGGAGGCCAGGTCTACTCACCCCTTCCCATTGCAGCGGTAGCCCTGGACTCCACCGGAGGCCAGATCTACCTGCCCCTTTCCATTGCAGGGGTAGACCTGGCCTCTGGAGGAGGCCAGGTCTACTCACCCCTTCCCATTGCAGGGGTAGACCTGGACTCCACCGGAGGCCAGATCTACCTACCCCTTTCCATTGCAGGGGTAGACCTGGCCTCTGGAGGAGGCCAGGTCTACTCACCCCTTCCCATGGCATGTGTAGACCTGGCCTCCGGAGAAGTCCAGGTCTACCA
>NW_015173136.1:1127111-1133869 GCF_001447785.1 Gekko japonicus
CCCCAGCTCCGAGCCGAGGGCTGAGCGGCTGGCCGCTCGGCCCTCGCCGGTCAGCCCCCCCCGCTCGCCGCTCGCTGCTCGCCGCTTGCCTTCCAAGCGGCGGCGGCGCATGCGCACGGAACGCTCTTGCACTTTCGGGGGGATTTAAACATCCCACCAATATTTTTTTTTAGTTTTTAGATTTTTGTGCACCCCTGGGGACTGCCCCAAGAGTGCACAAACCTCCCCCTCCCCCCCAAGTGCCCCCGGAGCCCTGATTTAGCGATCCGCACTCCGGGGGCCACTTGGCAATTAGATATATAGATATGGAGCGGAAGTCTATAAAGAGTGGAAGAAAATAATCAGAATGGGGAATTTGAAGCACTAAAGCAGAATATTCAAATTCCATACAACAGGCATCACGAACTTCAAGAAAACATTATTTGGTGTGTGTATGTATGTATGTATAATGTAAGAACAAGAGGAAAAATCACATATGCATAAAAAAGCAGAGCACGTCTTGACACACATCCTTCATACCTGGACTACTTCAGATCTTGTTGGAGCGATCAGGAAGTCCACTTCTAATAAAATAGTAATCCCTCAACTACATGTTGCATATGCTACAGCAAAGGGGGGGGGAGAGTTATGCTTTGATCAGAGTCCGGGGTTCCAGAAGAGTCTGGATTACTCATTTTACTTTTCACATTGTTACCAGTAAACGTTTTACATCACCTAATGCAGTGGTCTGTGGGCACTTTTGACTGGGGGGGGGCAATCACAAAGCATTTGGAGGATCCGAGCCAAGCATGCTGCTATGATTGGGTGCTCCCTGCATACACCAAGGTGACACTTCCTGGAATCTTCTGAAGTACCACTTGCTCCAAGCCAGGATTGGCCCTTCGAGCTGGGGAACAGATGCTTTGGAGAAGTAGGAAGTGGGCACTAGGGAAAACATTTGTGGGCACCGTGCCAGTGGACGCCCTGTTGTTGAACACTGAGCTAACATTCTTATTTAGTTCATTTATAGCTTTCCTTTCTCCCCAGTGTCGACCCAAAGCAGCTTACATCATTCTTCTCTCCTCCTTTTTATCCTCACAACAACTCTGGCTGAGAATGTGTGAGTGGCCCAAGGTCACCGAGCAAGCTTCCATGGCAGACAGGGGATTTTAACCTGGGTCTTCAAGATCCTAGACTTGGGCTGAGATCAAATGAGCTGTTAAATCATTGTTCCTCCTGAATGGATCTGAATTGCATGATCAGATGGAAACATCTGTATTCCGATTCATAATCATCAGCCCCCCGTACTCACCCCTGACTTTCCTGACACTGGAGAAAGTCAGATATTTATTGATCATGCTGGTTTCAAAGCACATCTCTGGATGTCTGATTGATATCTTGCAAAATCAAGCTGCTGGGGAAGTCAGATCACTCATTTCCGTCTTCACTGTCTTTTTTTTTTTTGCAGTTAGCAGTGTGCACATAGGCAGATATCTGCCTGCTCCATTTCCCCATCTACAGTATTTCAGCTCAGCCAGCCCCTCCCCTATTTTCTTCAGTGATCAAGGACTTGGCAGGCAGGGCTCAGGTGAGGCGGGGATGCAGCCTCAGTCCAAAGGCTAGCCCCTGTTGCTGAGCTGAGGATGGGTGGGCTTAATGACGATGGCAGTGATGGGGCCCCTGAAGACAGCTGGAGAAGGAACTAACCCCACCACTCTCCTTGGCGTCGAGGCGTCAGACGCATCAGCGATTGCGTCACGGTGTGTGAGCAGAAATCAAACGGGGAAAAGCTGCCTCACTGCCCGCTCCATGGTTTCATTCGGTAGGAGTGGGATGTCTGATCCAACCCCTTTTGAACTAAAAAATCCCAATCAAATTAGAAGTGTGGCCACAACAGGATAAGCACGTCGTCTGATCACAGCCTGACACTCTTGCCACTGCCCAGCCCCACATAGGCTAACATAGGCCCCGGTCACACTGGGGCAAAAGGCGCAGCTAAAGTGCGGCTTTTGTGAGCCGCATCAAAAGAGAAGTGCGGCGGCGGGATCAGACAGATCCCCCCAGCCATCACGCAGTTCCTCCCCGGCATGATCAGATGCCAGGGGGAAGCCACAGACCGCAGAGCGAGGCGAGCCCACTGCGCATGCGTGTGCATGCACAGTTTGGCAGGACCTCGCATGCTGCGGGAGAGACGGGCGCGCCAGCGATCACACGGCTGCCCCTGCTGCGGATTTTCTGGTAAGTACTAGTGTTTTGTAGGGGTTTTTTTAATCCACATCTTCGGCTGGAAGAGATGGATCAGGGATGGGTGCGTGCCGCTTCCCAGCTGTTGTGGTGTGATCGCGCCCACTTGATGCGCCCCTGATCTGTCCTTCTTGCGGATCAAAGCCTCCCGTGTGACCGGGGCCATAATACAGCTTTTGCATGGCTTAATTGCACAAATGTTTTTTCCATGTACTTTGTGTTCAATCATTCATTAAAAAGCCCTGAAACATGCACAGGAAGATTAAATGCAACAAACATGGCTTCCTTTCCTGCTTTTACAGAATGCTCAGAGCCACTTTAAGTGTACTTCCTTTAGTAGTAAAGAGGGGAGATCAAAATGTAATCTCTGAGGAAATTGAATTGTGTGATGGTTCTTTTTGCTTATTGTGACTTAAGACACCGATAACAGAGGGTGGTGGTGGGGAGAGAAGAATGAAAAGAAGTTGTAAAATAGTCTCATAATTTGCACATTTCCTTCCTGTGTAGGCATTTCCACAGATACAGCACACTACAATTTTCTCAACAGAACTCTCCAAACTCTGTTCATTTTATTATCTACTGTATTCATGCAGTGCTAACAGAACATGTTTAGCATATATATTTTGGTATTCCAGAGAAACTATGTGCTTCAGTATACCTGAACATCTGTGATACTTAAATCCAAAGACTGGGGCCATGAACAGACCAGAAAAAAATCTTTCTACAAACTTGAGAAAAGCCCCAGGTTTCCAGAAAAATCTCAACTCTACCAAGGAGGAGGAGGAGGTTGGATTTATACCCCATTCTTCACTTGGTGTCTCAGAGTGGCTTACAATCACCTTCCCTTCCTCTCCCCACAACAGACAACCTGTGAGGTAGGTGAGGCTGAGAGAGCTCTGAGAGAACTGCTCTTGAGAGAACAGCTCTGAGAGAACTGTGACTGACCCAAGGTCACTCCAGCAGCTGTGTGTGGAGGAGTGGGGAATCAAACCCAGTTCTTCAGATAAAGTCTGCCACTCTTAACCACTACAGCAAACTGTTTGTGGGGAGGTTAAAGCTCCTAAAATAGTAGAAGAAGCCTTAAGAAACTAATGCCCTCTGTGGCCCTCCCTAGGCAACCATAACAGTATCACTAGCATTCAAGCCTTAGTTTCTTTCACTAAAAGACAGAGGGAGAAGCAGGGTCCTTTCCAGGGCTGTTTTGGCCTTTGAGGGAGGACTCATTGGGGACATGACTCACCCAAGCCTGGCTACTGGCTACTATTCAATGATAGCCACCCCATAAAATCCAGTATGGTGTAGTGATCAGAGTTTCAGATTAGAATCTGGGATATCCAGATTCATATCCCCATTGAAAGGTCACTGAGTGATCTTGGGCTAGTCATACATTCTCCATGTAACCTAGCTCACCAGGTTATTGTGAAAATAAAATGGAGGAGAATAACGTAAGCTCCCCACTGTAGAGAAAGGCAGGTTATAAGTGAAGTAAATATATAATAACTATAACTGAAGATGGGGGTGGATAAAAAGTAGGTTGGCCGGTGGGTGGGAAGGAGAGAAGGAAGCAGCAAAGAGTGAGGATATGGGGGTTGCTAGGAGGAGGGAAAAAGAAAATAATTTGTCAAGCAGGATACAGGGGAATGTGAGTTGCCCCCCCCCCAAGTTCTTGTCGGTACCTCACTGAACAATCGGACTCCGTGGCCAGCACTGCACAAGTTGGTCAGAGATTTTCTGGCTGCCAGGGGAAGGAGAGGAAGGGAAGCTGAAGACCGGGGGCAGATAAAGCTAGGTTTGCTGGTGGATGGGAGGGAGAGAAGGAATCGGGAAAAGGAGAGAGGCTATGGGGGCTTTCAGAAAAGGGAAGGAAGAGATGGTGGGGGAGGGGAAAATGAGATCCCACTGCAAGTCCTTGCAGGTCCACTTGTATATGTTATGTTTACTTCTCACCTTATTCATTTGATTCTTCCTCCACTGCCCCCTCAACCATCCCTTCAGATGCACCTGCAGCACTGGACTGTGGTTCATATTAACTCCTGGGAAAAGAAATCAATCTCTTTTAAGGTGACACAGAATGCTTTGCTTGATGGCCTAATCTGTTCCCCATTTCTATGGGTGGCAGTCACATTGATTTCTGTGGAATTCACTTTGAAGTATGTGTGCTAAGGATGGCCGGCTGATTTCTATTTATTCATCTCTGAGGCATATCTATATTTTCTTCTCATTTCACACTGAAATCACAAAACACACACACACCAAAATGAGTTCTATAATATTGCCCATGCAGTTAAAAGAAAACACTTGCTGCCAGGGCTTTTTTTGTAGCAGGAACGCCTTTGCATGTTAGGCCACCCCCCCCGAATGTAGCCAATCCTAATGAGTGTCTGCTGTTGGGTGTGGCCTATTATGCTAATGGGTTCCTGCTGTTGGGGGTGGCCTATTATGCTAATGGGTTCCTGCTGTTGGGGGTGGCCTATTATGCTAATGGGTTCCTGCTGTTGGGGGTGGCCTATTATGCTAATGGGTTCCTGCTGTTGGGGGTGGCCTATTATGCTAATGGGTTCCTGCTGTTGGGGGTGGCCTATTATGCTAATGGGTTCCTGCTGTTGGGGGTGGCCTATTATGCTAATGGGTTCCTGCTGTTGGGTGTGGCCTATTATGCGAATGAGTTCCTGCTGGGCGTGGCCAACTCAGGAGCCAGCCGGAACTCCGTTCCTGTGCGTTCCTGCCCAAAAATAGACCTGCTTGCTGCTATTAAGACAAGCATGAAGCTGGTCTCGACAACACTTGTACATACAACTTGGCAGAGAGAGAGAGATGTTCTTACCCAACCAGCAGCAGGAGGTTTACAAACATGTAGATTTATTGTAAAGAACTGTCACTTCAGATTGGTGGCTACAGATACACTTTTACCTAGGCAAAAATCTGAGCAGCTCTTTGAAACAAAGATTACATGTGTGACAAATTGCAATAGATTATGTGTGCTGCAGTGCGCAGCTCTTCAACACTGCAGGCAATGTTTTTGCTGTTTCATTTCTTTAGTTAACTATATGTTTGTGTAGTCAAGGCCCCAGGTTGTGTCATGAGAAAAGCATTAACAAGCTTGTGTTCTTCACAAGGAACTATCTACCAAATCTCTCTCTCTCTCTTTCTTTCCCTCCCTCTCTTGGAGATTCAAAAATATTATTACATGGAAAGAAACAGCATAATAGTTATGTGTCTCCAGTTTTGAAGTTGGGTCTGACTTAAACTCTTAAGTTACTGTACCAACATCTACTGTCCACAAGCACTGTGCATGAGGTCAACTCACAGTGCTACATAACCGCTGTAGAGTTCCTGGAACTCACTCAGTAATGCTGGCTGGAAAATTCTTCCATAAAGCAATACACTGCTGAAATACAAGATACAGTCCAACATATGGAGCAGAGGTCCATCAGTGGCTTGAGAGCATCCTTTCATTTTTTCATTCATTCATTGTGGTGGTGCAACTCTGTGAGTGAAGTCAGCAAGCATTTAAAGTTTAAATCCTTTCTGAGTTCACTTGCTGAGTTGTGCTGCCATTGGGCCTTTGGCCTGATCAAACATTGGCGTCTCTTATGTTCTTATGTTCTTATATCTCCTCTTTCCTCCGTGAAACTTTGAGAGCATCCTTTCATTTTTTCATTCATTCATCGTGGTGGCGCAACTCTGTGAGTGAAGTCAGCAAGCATTTAAAGTTTAAATCCTTTCTGAGTTCACTTGCTGAGTTGTGCTGCCGTGGTGGCGTGACTTTGCAAGTAAACTCAGCAAGCATTTAAAGTTTAAATGCTTGCTATGTTCACTCACCATGTCGCACTGCTGCCCCCCTGAATGCCCCCCCTCTAAGTCTCCAGGAATTTCCCATCCTGGAGTTGGTGATCCTAACTCAGTCACCTCATGCAGCTAACCAATAAAGTAGGCTTTAAGGACTGTATACGCCAGTCTGTGTCCATCTCCACTGGCTCTCAATTTGTTTTTGGGCCCAATTCAAGGTATAGGTTGTGACATTTAAAGCTCAAGACATTTTGGGACCAGAATATCTTAAGGATTGCTTACTCTCATACAAACCTACCTGACTGCTACAATAATCTTCTGAGGCACTGCTTTGGGTACCCCTACCTTCTGAGTTTAGACAGGTGGCAATCCAAGGGAGGGCCTACTTGGTCGTGGTGCCAACATTTCGGAATGCTGTCCCCAGGGATATTTGTCTGTCCCCATCCATCACTGTCTTCCACCAGCAGGTGCAGACTTTTTGGTTTCATCTGGCAATCCCCCAGTCACTGCTCCTTCCTGCCCTAGATTTTAATTGCTGTCTTTGTGTTTATATGTGTGTAGTTTATGTTTGGTTTTAATTGATTTTATGATGTGATTTATGATATTTTCCTTTAACTTGTTAGACACCTTGGCTCAGATTGGGCAGAAAGGTGAGATATACATTTTGTAAGTAAGTAAGTAAGTAAGTAAATAAATAAATAAATAAATAAATATAAGAGTTTGGTTGTTACCAGTAGTTCTCTATG
>NW_015173136.1:1136672-1136799 GCF_001447785.1 Gekko japonicus
GATATAGTGTTTCTAGATTTTAGTAAAGCATTTGACAAAGTTTCTCATGATATCCTTGAGGATAAGCTGGTTAAGAGTGGGCTGGATGGTGCAACCGTTGGATGGATTCGTGGTTGGTTGAAAAATC
>NW_015173136.1:1137002-1143312 GCF_001447785.1 Gekko japonicus
CTGAAGAAAATAGAGTCAGGATTCAAAATGATCTAGATAGGCTAGAACAGTGGGCTGAGACAAATAAAATGAATTTCAATACAGATAAATGCGAAGTCTTACACTTAGGTACAAAAAATCAAAGGCACAGATATAAAATGGGAGGGACTTGGCTTGACAGCAGCACATTTGAAAGGGATCTAAGTGTTCTGGTTGATCACAAGCTAAACATGAGCCTGCAGTGCGATGTGACCACGAAGAAAACTTATGCAATCTTAGGATGCATTAACAGAAGCATTGTGTCCAGATCACGGGAGGTGGTAGTTCCGCTCTATTCTGCTATGGTCAGGCCTCACCTGGAGTACTGTGTCCAGTTTTGGGCACCACATTTTAGGAAGGATGTTGACAAGCTCGAGCGTGTCCAGAAGAGGGCAACCAAGATGGTGAGAGGGTTGGAATCCAAGTCTTATTAGGAAAGCCTGAAAGAGTTGGGTACGTTTAGCCTGGGAAAGAGAAGGCTTAGAGGGGACAATATTGCAGTCTTCAAGTATTTGAAGGGCTGTCATGTAGAAGATGGAGCGGATCTATTCTCTCTTGCTCCGGATTGCAAGACTAGATTTAATGGGTGGAAATTACAAGGGAGTCGTTACCGGCTAAATATCAGGAGAAACTTCCTAACTGTCAGAGTGGTTAAGCAGTGGAACAGTCTGCCTCGGGAGGTGGTGGATGCTCCTTCGCTGGACATTTTCAAGTGGAGGTTTGGATGACCATCTTTCGGGTATGTTGTAAAGCTCTCTTTCGGCTATGCTCCTGCAGAGTGCAGCGGGTTGGACTAGATGACCTGCAAGGTCCCTTCCAACACTAACATTCTATGATTCTATGATAATAATAGCCAGGACTCCATTGCAGTAGCAAACCACCAGGGAACCATATAAATACTAACTAGTTCCTGGCTGTCCTCAGGCTATGTATAACCCAGGGTGACCTCTCAGCTAAATAAGTTAACCAACCATTAGTAGCTGAAGAGAGAGAGAGACTTGAGGTTGCTATTCAGGATGTGGGGCCTACTCCCTAGTGGCCTCATCACTGAAGCTCTGGTCAGGTATGCCTACAGGTCTGCATTTGAAACTTGTAGAGTTAGCACTATAATGATCACCAAATCTCTTTAGGGTTCATTAAAACCAAGTTTCGTAGAAGTACCTTTTCTTACTGCTGTCTTCTTTGCTGACTAGAGAAGCATCAGCACAAACCATTTCTGACAGCTGACAAACATTTTTCTCTGAGGTGTGAAACAGCAGTGCTATTTTGTTCTGCCAAATTGCCACCAGAATGGGAGGAAATGTATCCCATGAAGCCTGCTTCTTAACTGCTTCTAAATTAAACCTTTACTAGGAAGGATAGTTTGTCCTCGGCACTAGCATGTACTATCTAAGGGCAGGGAAATACATTCTGAGAAGCAGACTGCAAGTAAATGCCAAGTGAGCCAATTTCGTTTCAAAAGGAGGAAAGGATTTCTCAGCTTCGCTCTCAAAGTCAGACTACAGCAGTAGCATCATGAAGGCAATCTGGCCGTGCGCTGCCCTGTGACGGGATGTTCTCTGAATTTAGAGAGTAAGGGAAAAAAATGAAAGATTTTATGTGGAATCCTGGTTCTCACCATAAAGTAGCATTTCTTTATTTTTATTTATTATTGGGGGTTTTCTTTTGCATTGATATCTTGTTACATGGCTCAAGTGGTTAAGATGCTGAACTGCCGGCTGTGGAAGGTCAGTAGTTCAGCAGTTCGAGCCCCGAGTTGCCACATGGCGGAGTGAGCTCCCGTCTCTAGTTCCAGCTCCTGCCAACCTAGCAGTTCGAAAGCAAGAAATTGCAAGTAGATAAATAGGTACCACCTCGGTGGGAAGGTAACAGCGTTCTGTGCGCCTTGGTGTTTAGTCATGCCGGCCACATGACCACGGAAACGTCTTCGGATAGTGCTGGCTCTTCGGCTTTGAAATGGAGATGAGCACCGCAACCCTAGAGTCGGATTCAACTGGCTTTCGAGCAAGGGAAACCTTTACCTTTTACATGGCCTTAAAATATTTTCAGGGAGGTTCACAGCTATAACACAAATGTAATACAAATGAAACCATCAAGACCTGCCAAGTGATTTCTGCTGCCACTGTTCCCTACTTGGCTTGAACAAACTAGGAAGGATTGAATGCATGTGTGGATGGCTGACACTTTCAAGAGCTCTTTCCTCATATTCACTGATTGACATCCCACTCTTCCTAAACAAAGCTCAGAGCAGTATACATGGTTCCCCACCTCACCCCCATATTATCTTCACATGAACCCAATGAGGTGGGTTAGTTTGAGAGAAAGTAATTGGCTCAAAGTCACCCAGTGAGCTTCATGGCAGAGAAAGAATTTGAACCTGGGTTTTCCCAGCCACACAGTAACCAGCATCTTAAACAGGTCACCTCTCAGTGATGGCATCCTTGGATGACCAAGTTGGATCCACCCTGAAACCACAGCTGCCATTGTAAAGCCTAACATGGGCAATTTAAAAAATGCTGTGTTGCAGCAGGACCAGGTGCTCTTGTCTTCCCGCCCCGTGCCTTTTCAAGTGAGGAAACAGCTGCCGGAGGGTGACTGGTAGTTTCAGCACTTGAAAAGGTACATGGGGAAGGGGATGAGTGCAGGAGGGCTCAGAATTTGGCTTTCACGCATTTTTAAATTGTCTCTGTTGAGCTTTAGAATGGTGGTGGCATCCCAGGGTCGGGGACACCGTCACGTCTAGTTTGGCCCTTAGGTGAGATCAGTTAGAATTCAGTTAGCCAGTCACAACCGATGGAGGTGCAAGTAAGCGGATGGCCTTTTGGAAGGAGGTGGACAATTCTGCTTACCAGAATCACCTCAATAGCTTCCTTCTGCTACCTGATGTGTATTCAGAGTGCACCTTCCTATCAGTGTAGCAGAGCATGCATTACATTTTAAAAAGCAATACTGTCGATCCCTGCTTACTTGCCAGTATTGAACAAGTCTTTAAAAACAATGTATTCACTTTTTTCTGTTCAAACCATACTGTATCATCTTTTGAATATCATTATTAGTTTGACTGATCAGCATCCAATGACAATGCTAGAGGGCTCCCCCCCATGATTTTTGTTTTATAGTAATATTACTATGACATTCACTGAAAGATTCTTGTAATGGAAACTGGACTTCACAGAACTATCCTGCACATTTGTTAGGACTAGTATGAGCACATACAGTTCAGACACTTACTTGAGCAGTGCTCCATTTCTTTTGTGATTCACTTAAAATGACAAAAGGATACAGGTACTCCACCTGAGGGTTCTTATGTGATAACCAGCTGTATGATTCCCACCGACCCCTTAAAGTAAAACAAACAAACAAACACACACAAATCCCCCAAACACCTCCCCAAACATACTGTTTCACATTTAAGGAGCAAGCCTAAGCAGGTTTACTCAGAAGTAAGCGCTATGTTATTCAAGGGCAGATTGGAATGTTAAAATACCCCTGAGCCCAGTGGCTCCTAATGTGCTGATAGCATGGCAAGGACAGCTTGGCTTGGCTCTAGGCCATGGCTGTTGGAATCGAAGGACTTTGTGCCGTCTCTTAGCCTCAGACTTCAGAGGGGGCTATAGAGAGAGAGATAGATAGGCCAAGACCCTGATCATCCCTCTCTTCTACTGCTCTGATACTATCCCTTTGATATGTAGATTGCTACTCTCAGGGAATCTTCCTTCCTCCTGGCTTGACACCTTCTCTCCACGCTATGTTAACCTTCTCCATCTTGGCACCATAAGGGCAGGACATGCTTCCTGCATCTCTCTCCATCCTAGCTAGTTAGACTAGATTAGAATCCTATCTCTACTCTACCCTGTCTAAAATGGCATTCCTTGCAATAAGTACTCATATTAGTTTTGCAAAGATAAAGAGGCTCCATGTGTAACTTTGTTTCCTGACAGCACACATTCTGCTGTGTTATGCGCCTAGACCACTCTGCTAACGCAAATAATCCTTCAATCGCAACGGTGACAATAGGTAAATGTCCATGCATTGCTGTGTTAGAAATATAGTAAATACAAGGCCACAAGGCTCTCTAAGCACTGACACCATATTTTTGCCAAGTGACATTAGTTGGGTTACATCTCCACCTTGTCACTTCCCTACAAGCTATTACTCCCACTATGGCCTGCTTTATGATCAGCTGGTTTGCTCCAGAGAGAGATAAACTCATTATTTATATAAAAGAATTTGGTTCAGTTATGATTTATCAATTTATGAAGTGTCACTCACCTCTTCCATTTATCATTTTGATAACCAATAGTAATTGGCAGGAAGGAAGTGCAACATGAAGCAATTTATTTAGGAGGTGCTTCATAATTAATTATTTTGAACTGTTCTGTCTGCTACACAATCCTCCTAGTTAATTTGGAGTAATCAGAAAAGAGGTGAGGATTGTTTTTATGAATATGTCATTTGCAGATGACTGGCATGCCAACGCAAATGGCCAACCATCCACAAGCCCTTTTGTATGGATTAGGCTCTATCATGTTCCAATTTTTCCCCAAGGGAATGCTCCTAATTTTCAGAGTGGACATACTTTGTGTAGCTTTACAAATGTAAAATGTTTGTAGACTGCATCCTCACTCCCAAGTTCATATGGAAGTAAGTCTTTCTGATAGCAGTAGAACATAAAATCTGATTTTGATGTTTCTGTCTTTTAAAATTTTGTAACATCCAACCTGATGAAGAGTTCTGGTGAGTTCAAAAGCTCGCAGGAAGTTTGTGCATAACTTCGGAGCTTCATGCGGAGTATTCTGAATATGTGCAGCTTAGGGCTGCCAAATGCCCCCAGGGGGCGGAATTCCCCCCGCTTTCGAGCCCCGCTTTCCGCTCCCGCAGAATCTGTGCCTTTGTTTTCCCCTCAAATGGCATGGCCCCGCCCCCAGCGTGCGACGTCACTTCCGGGTGACGCATGCGTGCACGCCTAAGACGCCGGCTGGGAGCCCCCCGCTCCCGGCCAAAAAACATTTGGCAACCCTAGTGCAGCTCTGGAGTTGGGACACCAGACCCCCTGGTGGGGGTGGGGGTCTTCCTGCTGCCAGGCCCCATCTCGGGAATTACCTCCCCAAAAGGGAGGAACACTGGAAATTCAATTGATGTGCCTACGTGACCTGAAAGTGATGTAGGTACATCAGGGACATTGGGGGCGATGCTCTGGTTTTGGGGCAAAAGCTCTATGGTAGAAGCTAATTCTACCAGAGTTTTGCACAAAAACCAAAGTGCCACCCCGACATGCCTACATCGCTTCCGGGTCATGTAGGCACATCGCTGAAATGCTGGGTGTGTTGTACAAATAGATTCCCAAGCCAAAAAAATGAAGCCACAATGAGGAGGAAAGTTCTTTGGTTATTTAATTGCAATTAAACAACTGAAAACAGCTAGGCCAAACTCGCCTATCCAAAAATTGACTGCTTTCTGAGCACAATAAGGAAGTACATGAAATTTTATACCCAAAGTGACATAGGCGAAAAGAGAACATCCAGAAATCATAATTGGTCACAAAATGACAGAGCATTATCTGAGTAGTCTTTCATTCATTGGTCAGTTACAGTAAAAGGTGTGCCTACACAATATCTTAAATGTTTATTTAACCTAACCTTAATACCCAAGGATTCTTCATACCCAAACAGAAGGTGTTGTTTTCTGATATGAAACTAAAGCCCTTGTTGACCCAGACACTGCAGAGTTTTTACCTCAAATAACTAAAACCATGAACTCTATATTTCTGGCAAATACATCTATTGAAAAACCAATCTTCTGCTGTACCAGCAATACTGTACCGAAGGCCTGTTAAAAACACCAGACAGCTAGATAGCTCTTTCATCCAAACAACTTAAAGGGAAAAAAATAATGTTGTTTCTTGTCTGCTAGCATCAGCTAAAAAGACACTCTAACCTACAAAGGAAAGGCCTTACCACTTAATAGGTTTTATTAAATCATAAATTCATAAAACCAGAAAAATGTAAGTATATGAATAATCTGAATTTAAAAAATCGTTATATGTTCCCATCCATACTACAGGTGTTCTTCCCTGCTTTTGGTAAGTGCACCCCCATCCCCACTGGCTACTCGGAGGGACCTGGCAACCCTACTCCAGAGTTATACAAATAACTTTATTTATTTATTTATATTCTAATTTATATCCCGCCCTGCCCCGCCAAAGCAGGCTCATAACAACATAAGAACATAAGAGAAGCCAATGTTGGATCAGGCCAATGTCCCATCCAGTCCAACACTCTGTTACACAGTG
>NW_015173136.1:1144119-1156804 GCF_001447785.1 Gekko japonicus
TCTCCAAGCTAAAGAGCCCCAAGCAGTTCCAACCCTTTTATCATTCTAGTTGCCCTTTTCTGCACTTTTTCCAAAGCTATAATATCCTTTTTAAGGTGTGGTGACCAGAACTGCACACAGTATTCCAAATAAGGTCGCACCATTGATTTATATAGGGGCATTATGATATTGGCTGATCTGTTTTCAGTTCCCTTCCTAATAATCCCCAGCATAGCATTCACCTTTTTTACTGGAGTCGCACACTGTCTTGATAATTTCAGTGAGACTCAGGGCGGCTTACACAAAATAAAATACAAATTAAAACAAACAAATCACCAAAGCCATTAAAACAATTTATTAAAACAATACAGTATTAAATATTAAAGTGCTAGCGATGTTATTCCAATATCATACCAATGCTGTTGCTGCGTGAGTGCATACCATATGATGTTCATTTCCAGCATTGATCTTACTCGGCGTGCACAGGCTGTCGATAATTCACCAGGAACCAAACTCTACAGTTGTTACTAGTGATGGTTACTAGTGATGGTGGCAGCTCCTAAATGAAAGCCTGGTGGAAGAGCTCCATCTTGCAAGCCCTGCAGAACTGTAAGAGGTCCCGCAGGGCCCTGATCTCCTCCGGGAGCTCATTCCACCAGTATGGAGCCACCACAGAAAAAGCACTGGCCCTAGTTACAGCCAGCCTGGCATCCTTAGGGCCTGGGAGGGCCAGTCGATTTTGATTCCCTGACCATAGTGCTCTCTGGGGTATATATGGGGACAGGCGGTCCCTCAGGTAAGTTGAACTCTGACCATAAAGGGCTTTAAAGGTAAGAACCAGCACCTTGAAGTGAATCCAGTATGCTATTGGCAGCCAGTGCAATGCTTTCAGGGCCGGCTGGATGTGCTCCCTCAAGGGGAGATCCATCAGAAGCCTAGCCGCTGCATTTTGCACTAGCTGCAGCTTCCGGATCTGCGACAAGGGCAGCCCCATGTAGAGAGCGTTACAGTAGTCTAATCTTGAGGTGACCATTGCATGGATCACTGTTGCTAAGTCATTGCATTAGAGGAAGGGAACCAAATGCCTAATCAACTTCTTATGGAGGCTGTTTTGGCTTGAGAAAATGGTGCAGATGGGAAAGCAAGAGCCATTCTTTCCCCAAGTAGAATTGGGCTCCTTTAAAAATACCTTTCCCTGCAGCTGTTGTATGGCTGCAAAGAAAGTAAGTCTAGGGTTGCCTGCTCTGGGTTAGGAAATTCCTGGAGATTTGGGGAGGGGAGGGGAGGGACCTCAGCAAGGTATGTTGCCTTACAGTCCATGCTCCATAGCTGCCATTTGCTCCAGCGGAACTGATATTTGTAGTTTGGAAATCAGCTGTAATCCTGGGGGAACTCCCAGGACCCACCTGCAGGTTGGCAATGCTAGATCCATCCCAATTTACCCCAAAATGTAATGTCTACATTGGCTTTAAATTTTGATTTAGAGATTTAGGGAGACACTTTCTGTGCAACAATGGAGCTACCCTTTTTGGCGTGTGAGAGCATCACTCTTAGGGCCTTGCCAGGATCATATGGGCAGATAACTTCCAAGCCCAGATCTGGAGGGTCTGTTCTCTAGCTCAAGGTCCCTAAAGTTAGCTACCTGAGATGGAACAGCACAAACAGACAGTGCTGCTCTGGACACTGGGTGAAGGCAGGCATTTTTTCTGCAGTCCAAAAGCTTGTTATTGATTTCCAATCCCAGTTGTTTACCTCTATTTCCTTCCATGCCTGAAGAGGACTCTGAAACCTGAACATGCATAGCTCATCAGATATCAAGAACTCAGACCCTCCATTTGCAACCAGCACTACCTCTGTGTCAACAAAAGACAAATCCACAGACAGTTCTTCATGGACTATACAATTTTGCTTACTTAAAGCAATATGGAAAAATTAAATTTCCTATTGACCAAACAAAAGGATAGTCTCCCCCTCCGCACCAAGGAACAGCAAGTCCATGTAGCCAAAGAGAAGTTTGTGGCTCTACAGCTGAACAGTTCCTACTTTGTGCAAAAGCGTTCCTTGCTGATCCATTCAGATCAATGAACTTGCTTTGGAATTTCTGGCAAGGAGAAAGGTCTTTGATTCATCACCTCTCTGGAAACTCAGCCAACAGTCACTTCTTGTTCCTTCCTGGATATTTCTTGTATGCAAAGGCTTTTCTCTTGTTCTGCAAAAGGGGGAAATTGAGCTCCCTAATCTTTTTAGGTTTTGAACCATAAACAGCATATATTTTTAAAAGCAAATAATCAAAGCCTTTGAGGCTTTAGATGTTCAAATCATCTGAATGATAAGACATGCAGGAATCAATAAGTGATCTGTGTATTCATTTTCATTGTTTCCTTTATAACCTCTCACACTCTTTTTGTTGATAATTGTTGCAAGGAAATCAAAGGGAAAATTTATATGAATTTGCTCTCTTTGTTCTCAGTCATCTTCTTTTAATGTTGATTAACATCTCAGCCTGTCTGATGCAAGACAGCATATTTCATTCAGTTATCAATATAGCTGCAGCAAAAAATACAAATTTGAATGCAAGAAAGATCTCAGGATCAGAGGATCTGAAAAATAACTTTGAGTTCTTACCCTCACCAGGCTGCCAAAGCTGAACCATATGTTTGTCTTTTGCAGAACACTCCATAACCCCTTGTAGCTCCACAGGAAATCACGGAGAAGGAGATTAATGGTTTAAAAGCTTTATCTGCTTTATCAAACAAAAATATGAATCTACCAGGGGATGCTTGCCATTTTAAAGGGTGTTTATATGCAAGATGAGGCTGCAGTTGAGTGGTAGCAGGTTTTAGGTCCAGTCCTTAGTAGCGGTTCGTGTATGCGGTTCATGTTGGTTCATGGTTCGTGGCCGAACCACAAAATTAATCATGAACCAAATCTAACTGGGAGGTTCATTTGCAAACCAAACCAGTTTGTGGTTCGTGGCCCTGCAAACTCCATTGAAAGGGACTGTAGTCCTTTTAAACAAAGTTTGCAGAAAGCCCCCCAAAAAACACCTGAGTGGTGGGGAGCAGCCTGTTCCCCACTGCTGAGCTGTTTTGTGCTTTCTTGTGCAGTCCCTTTAAACAGCTCAGCTGTTTTTGCGGCTTTCACAGGGAACAGAAAGCAGGGGGTTAAAGGGTCCCTTTAAATCCCTGCTTTCTGCTCTGTCCACAAACCACCATGAACTGTTTTAAAAGTTTGAGGAAGGTTGTGATGGTTCTACTGTCATGAACTGCAGTTTGCGAACCACAAACAGGGCAACATTTGTGATAAATTTTGCTTTGTGGTTTGGTTCATGCCCACCCCTAGTCCTTAGAATTTCCAGCTAAAACGTTCACGGGAAGGAGGTGTTAGAGAAAGACCACTCTTGCCTGTGAGTGTGGAAAACTCCTGGCATTCAGAATAGACAATACAGTGCTAGGTGGACCAATGAGTATCACCTTCCAGACCTCAGTGGAAGTTGTTTTTCTTTGTCATGCTGTTATGACAAAAGAGATGTCCCAAATAGCTGTTTAAACATTAAAAAGAAACAGGTTTATGAAATGGTGTGTGTGTGTGTGTGTGGGCAGCTGCATTGGTTGGAGGGAAAGATTTCTGGTGTTGTTCCTGCCTCCCCTTTCACCTACAGATGAGATCTCTGGCTCTTGCTTTGTTGCAATTGGGAGTGTTCAGTTTCTAAGTATTAAAACAGATGTTTCAAAAAGAAATATCCAGTGCTGAGGCAACCAAGAGGCTACAAGTAAGAGGATCTGGTGGCAGCTAAGCAACCACAGGCCCACAGGACACTCACGATGGCAAGGAAAGCACTTTCTGGGTGAAAACTGCAAATGAGCAAGCCGTGTCCGAAGATTTCCCCAGCGCTGCACAGGCCAGCTTCCTGGGTTAAATCCTGACTTACTTCTCTAGTAAAATCAGCAGCTACTGTAGAAATTTCAGGGCCTCTGATTCCATGTGCAGCTTTCCCCTGGCATGTGCATGTACATTTTTAAAGACTGTAATCTAATAACACTTCACGAAACATGAAAAGCAGCTAGGCTGTATTTGTAAGTATCTGTAAGTAGTTCTGTGTGAATCCGATGCACTGTCCCTTACTTAGGGTTGCCAACTCTGGGTTGGGAAATGCCTGGAGATTTTGGGGGGTGGGATTTGTGGAGGACAGGGGCCTCAGTGGGGTATAATGCTATAGAGTGTCAGAACCCATAGCCAACAACGTGGTACATGCTTTTCAGGAAAGGTAATACTTTATTGAAGAGCTATAGATGCATTAACATAGGCACTGTTAAGACTGATGGCTGCCCATGGGGCATAATAGGATATAGGGTATTCGTATGCCCCCCCCCCCCCACTGCCCTGGCCAATTAGCCACCCTCCCGCACGTGGGAGAAAGCGCTCCGGCCGTTTGGCGCTGAAGCTGGGAACCAAACTCTCTCCCACGATTCCCGAGAAAAGCAGACATCAACATCCTCCACCTGCATAACTTAGAGATAAGCGTTGTAGCAGCGAAGAAGCACAGAAGGAATGCAAAGGCAATTAGAAGACAACCAACCTCCCCACCCCCATGGCAGCATAGCTGACATAGAGTCCCTTCCAAAGCAGTAATTTTTTCAGGGGAGATGAGTTGCAATACTGAGAGATCTCCAGGCACCACCTAGAGGCTGGCAACCCTACCCTTACTAAAAGTGGGCATTTATAACTTTTTATAACAAGCCATAGGGCCTTTCCCATACACTAGCTATTAACAGAAAGAACACACATGCATTACTCATTTGGGTCTTCCCAGAATAAATGAATTTTCTTACAGTGGTGGAGTTGTTATTCAGTTATCGTAGGGCATCAAGAAGTGTTTTCCAAAGATATTGCTTAGGTTGTGTAGAAGTTGCCTTTTCAGTTTTCAAACAAACAAACAAAAATGTTATTGCAGGGAGAACCTGATTTCCCCTGTTTATGCTTAATTGGATTGCAGCCCGGGAATTAGAAAGTGTAAATAGTATTTGTACATCTTGGTTCTAAAGGCTGATCCTGAGGTTTCTGGGGATGTATTTCGGTTTGGGCAGTCTGTTGGTTTTTGCTGCATGGACTGTAATGCTCCTGGTGAACAATTCTTTGAACCCTTCACCATCAATTAATGCACCAATGATAAACAGTGCCGATCTTTTTATTTGGCATATTACAGATATAGCCAGGCTTTACCGATGGCAAATGGCTGAAGGCAGCTACATGTAATATTTAGCACAGTAAATAACCTAAATCTGTGTACCAAATCTTAACGTGTGAGTGGGCCCCACTGATTTTGCACAGGATTTATTCATACACACAGAAACACACATAAAGGATTTATTTAACACATAAACAGGAGGGAGGGCTAAAAAGAGTTTTGAGGGAATGCCAGACAAAGACGTCTGCACCTGCAGGCAGAAGACAAAGAGAGTCAAGCAAATCTTTGTGGGGAGGGAAGTCCAAATTTTTGGTGCCATGATCGAGATGGCAGTGGCATCTTGCTCCTGCTGCTCAGGTGTTTTGTGATCTGTCTTCTGCAGTCCCTTTAAACAGGGGGTGTTTAAAGGGACTGCAGAAGACAGACTGCAAAACTGCGGAGGGGTTCACTCTCCCTGCCAGCTCAGTTGGGGCTCTTTTGAGCTGTTTGACCGAACTGCTGAAGAGAGCCCCAGATGAGCCTGTGGGGAGTTCTCCCCACAGGATCAGGTGTTTTGTGGGCTCTGTTGGGCAGTCCAGTTTAAACTCAGCTGCCCAGCAGAGCCCCAGCAGAGCCTTCAGGGAGAGTTCTTCCTGCAGGATCAGCTGCTTTGCAAGCTCTTTTTGGCAGTTCAGTTTAAAGGGACTGCCTAAAAGAACCCCAGCTGAGCCGCCTCTCAGCTGTTTGTTTGTGGCTTTGCTGCTGCTTTTTTCTCTCTGTATTTTCTGGTTTGGGTCTATTGGACCCGAAAAAAAATGGGATTTCTGAAAAATCCTGGATCTGAATACTTTACCAGTATTGGGATCTGGGTTTTTTTTGGAATCCCCTATTTTTTTGAAGTCCAATAGACCTGAACCGAAAAATACCAAGAAAAAAAAACTGCACACCCCTCGTGTAGATTGAACAAGATTGGATTGATATGGTCCCTACAACCCACACCAATCAGTATTCTGGCTGCACCATTCTGCATCAACTGTAGCTTCCAGACAGTTATCAAGGGCAGGCCAAGTTAGAGCACATTGCAGTAATTTGATCTAGATGTTACCAGGGCATGTACCACAGCGGCAAGATCTTTCCTGCCCAGAGCTACAACTGGCTCACCAGCTGAAATTGGGTGAAAGGCACCCCTGGCCACAGCTGTCAGCTGTTTATCAAACAGGAAGCCTGGGTCCAATAGCACCTGCTCTTTTAAGTTGAGTGCAATCCCATCCAGAACAGAAGATATCCTGTTCCTGGGTCAGATCTACCCGCACCAGTAGTACCTCTCTTTTGTCAGGATTATGTTTCAGCTTGTTAGCCCTCATCCATCCCAAAAGTGTCTCCCTGTTCATGATTTCCACAGCCTTATTGGGATTGGCAGGAAGCCAAAATATCATCTGCGTATTGGTGGCAACTCAGCTCAGAACTCCAGATGACTGCTCCCAGCAATTTTACATAAATGTTAAAAGCATGGGGAACAAGATAGAATCTTGCAGGACTCCAGAGGCTGGAAGCCAAGGGGTCAAGTAGCAGTCCCCCAGCACTACACTCTGAATCCTACGTTTGAGGTAGGATTGAAACCACTGCAAAGTGGTACCTCCCAGTCCCACCCCCGAATGGCAGCCCAGAGGGATACCATGATTTTTTTGTGCCCCCCGTAGGGGATTTTTTCCCATGTTTTTTGTGTGTGCCCCCTGTAGGGGATTTTTTAATTTGCATTTTCTATAAACTACAAACTATAAAAACTACAACAAAAAAAGGGGCAGGGAACTACATACTAACGGTGAAAGTAAAGAAAACCCACTAAAAACCCAAGAGATGGTGGTCATACAAACTGCTTAACAAAATTAGCTTATAGCTCATAATTCGATTCAAATTTATTGAATGTGGTCATCTAACAATCAATTTATACTAATGATATTACTTTAAACACGTCTACTTCTGACTTCTTAAAAAGCAATATAAGACTTATAACAATACATTTGAAGAGCTTCCAGAGTGTGATAACATTTTATTTTTCATACTTTGGCTTTCTCAAATGATAACTTGTCTTCGGGGCAACTGCCCCTAATTTAGAGTCCTCATCTGAAGATGCCGCTTCTCCTTCTTCTTCGCTGTCTTTGATGCTGTCTTCTTTCTCAGCTTCAACCTCTCCTGATGGACGACTATGTAGATACAGAAATTCTTGTGCCATTTCAACAGAGTCAATTTTTTCTTTCCCATCCATATATTTGAAGACTGTACCTTCGAGTACTAACTATCTTTGAGTACTAACTATATTTTGAGTACTAACTATATTTGAAGACTGTACCTTCGAGTACTAACTATCTGTAGGGGATATTTTTCGTTTGTAAGAATATCACCAAGTCTCTGCATTTCCTCTTCCTTCTTATTTCAAATGTGATGTCCTTTAATACTTTTATTTCTTTTTCTTTGATCTTCAAGGTAGATCCATTTGTCGCTTTGAGAATTTGATCTCTCACTTTTCTTCTTGAGAATTTTATAATCACTTCCCCAGGCAGATTATTTTTTCTTGTAAATTCTGAATATGATCTATAAATCGAATGTAAATGAATAAATACATAAATAAATATAGATCATATCTATTTCTCTTTGTAAAGTATCCGTTTTCATATCTGCCAGAGGTCCTAGTGCATCACACATAGTCTGTTTCAGATTCTTGGATTTTTCGTCAGGAACGCCTTGAAATCTTAAGACATAGCTTGCTCTCTCCATTTGTAGCTGTAACACTTGAGACTCCTCCATCAATCTCTTTTTCCCCATCATCTGTAGTTGTTTCTTAAGCTTTTTGGTGTTGGTATCCACTTCTTTTACTTCTTGTTCAGTTTTGTCTGTTTTTTGGGGCTATTTCAGTCAATTGCAATGGCTGTGCATCGAATTTGCTGTGCAGTACTGTCACTTGTTCCAGCAGGGGTTGCAATGCTTCTGTCAGAATCTTTTGTAACTCCGTAGTTGTGTCCTGTCTAGGGGCAGGACTTGCTGGACCAGCAGTTCCGGCAAGAAGTTTTGGTTTTGCTTGTTTGTCTTTCTCATCCTTCTTCGTGGGTGCCATGTTTAAGATTGTTTACACTTTATCCGAGTTATCACAATCTCTAATTCTCCCAGCTTGGCTTGGTAAATTCTTAAATGCTTTTAATTCCAGTCTCTCTTGCTTCAATCTCCACTCCCCTTTTTATGTAAATACAAAGTTCACTTAGGTTTTTTTCTTATCGGGGGAGAGTCTCCCCCCTCGCTTTTAAAGGGTGGGTTTCTACTTATATTTTTGGTGATTCTTGCTTAAACTTCAAGCTCCTCCAGTCTCCCGGGGAGTGCTCCTGGCTCGCTTGCTGCGCCGCCCTGCCTCCCGTCCCCTCGACTACTTGGCGAGCCCCGGTCCCGCTGTCTGGCGCGGCCGGGTCTGAGTGCTCTGCAAGAGCCCGCGCCATCTCCCCCCTCCGCTGGTCGGCCAGATTGCTCTGCCTCCTGATGCGGTAAGACAGGTTGTGGTGGCCCTCCGTGGGTTGTTGGGGGTTCGGGGGCTTGTAGCTCCCGGTCTGTGATGTCCGCGACCCTCGGAGCGGGACAGGTATCCACTTCTTTTACTTCTTGTTCAGTTTTGTCTGGGTTTTTTTTGGCTATTTCAGTCAATTGCAATTGCTGTGCATCGAATTTGCTGTGCAGTGCTGTCACTTGTTCCAGCAGGGCTTGCAATGCTTCTGTCAGCATCTTTTGAAACTCTGTCGTAGGGTTGCCAGCAGTTCCGGCAAGAAGTTTCGGTTTTGCTTGTTTGCCTTTCTCATCCTTCTTCGTGGGCACCATGTTTAAGATTGTTTACACTTTATCCGAGTTATCACAATCTCTAATTCTCCCAGCTTGGCTTGGTAAATTCTTAAATGCTTTTAATTTCAGTGTCTCTTGCTTCAATGTCCACCCCCCTTTTTTCCTTAAATGCAAAGTTCACTTAGGTTTTTTTCCTTATCGGGGGAGAGTCTCCCCCCTCACTTTTAAAGGGTGGGTTTCTGCTTATATTTTTTTTGTGATTCTTGCTTAAACTTCAACTCACATTTCAACGCTAGATCCACTTTTCTTTGCAAATCGCTCAGCCACCAAACGCTTGCTCCGGTGTGCGCTTCTAATTCCCATTTGGGATGCTCCGTAGCGGGACCTTTGGGCATGGAGAAAGCCCCCCTTTGCTGGCAGGATTGCCGGAGGAAGAGCCTTCTTGCGCCCCATGGCTAGAAGCCTCCTACAGAGGCTCCAGTGGTGGCGTGAACAGTTGTGCCCCCCTCCTCACCGTGGGCTCTGGCAGTCCTCTCCCAGAGGATTGGGAGAAGCAACCGCCATGGCGAACGCCAAAACCGGAAGTCAGGGATATCATGATTGATGGTATTGAAAGCCACCAAGAGGTCCAGGAGAATTAACAGAGTCACACACAGCCTGACCATTTTCCATTGCAAGTCATCCTCCAGGGTGACCAAGGCCATTTCAGTCTGGTAACAAGGCCTCAAACCAGATTGGAATGGATCCAAACAATCCATTTCATCCAGGAATCCCTGAATTTGGCCATCCAGTCCTTATTCAATCACCTTGCTGATGAATAAAGTTTGCGTCCAGTGGCACCTTTAAGACCACTAAAGTTTTATTCAAGGTGTGAGCTTTTGTGTGCAAACATACTTCTTCAGACATGAAAGCTCACACCTTGAATAAAACTTTGTTGGTCTTAAAGGTGCCACTGGACTCAAACTTTGTTCTACTGCTTCAGACCAACATAGCTACCCACCTGAATCTTGTTCAAGGATGGTACAGTTGCAGTGTTGCCAGCTCCAGAATGAAAGATTCCTGGATATTTTTGGGGTTGAGCCTGGGGAATGAGAGGTTTTGGGAGAGGAGGGACCTCAGCAGAATATATGCTCCTACAGTCCACATTCCAAATCAGCCACTTCCCCACGGAGAACTGATCTATGTAGTCTAGAAATCAGTTGTAATTTCAGGAGCTCTCCAGGTCTCACCTGGAGGTTGGCAACCCTACAACTGGGTGGTATTTAAGTCTCCTGTGTCCAAACTAGGTTTCTTTAGGAGTGGATCCACCACTTCCCTCTTCATGGCAGAGGCAGCTGCCTCTTCTCTCTGGGAGGCATTTACTCTCTCCCCAACCCCGTCCACCAGCTGCCCCAGCAGATTTAAGCAGACAAAAGGGGCAAGGGTCGTAATTTCCAAGAATTCTGTCCACATTCTCAAACTTGATCAAGCTGAAGTATATCCCATGCAACTGGACAAGGCAGGGACCACCTGGACCCTGGGATGTAATGGTGGCAGAGAAATGTTGCTTGTTCACTGCCAAAACTGCCACAGAGAAGACTTTAAAATGAACTCTAGTCTGTGCCTTGTTACATTTGTCACAAGACTTTCTCTGCTGTCACCCTAGCTGTCTTCCTTGTCTTTTCATTATTGGCACCCCCTCAGTAAACCAAAGGGCTGCCCAGGCTCTTAGACCTGATGGAGGGTGACTGGAGCAGTTGTGTCAACTGCCCAAGTCATTTTCTGTGGGTCTCCTAAATTCAATATTTAAATGCACTTTTGTGACCAATATTCATGCTCTCTGGTTCAGCTTTCATTGGAGTCTTGAATGTTCTATGAGAGCCTGGTGGTTAGACTCTTTGTAGTGTATTAAGGAGGAAAAACGCAGGTAGGGTGGTATTATAGAATGTGTTGTTGGCAGACATACTTAAATACCCAAATATGCCAATTCATAGGCTTTGTTGACATTGACTTTCTTCCCTTCAGAATTCCAGATTCCGCATTTACGCAGCTGATTGGAATCTCCCATAGCAGCCAAGCCAAACACAAAAATCCAGCCTGGCAACCATCAGACAGCTGAATCATTCAAATTGGCTCAAGCTGTCTCATTCGGTGAGACTGCTCATGTAAATGAGAGGGATTAATCATCAATTAATCAAGACAATAATTTAAATGTTTTAGAGGTCTGTTTCAACCCACTTGGAGGGGCATATTTGTTCTCCTGCAAAGTAATGGGACTCTTGGGTGAAGCATCCAGCACCTCAGGAGGTCCTGACTGATTGACTTGCCAAGCTAAAGAGGATTTACTGTTGTAGCATTACTTCAATGCAGGAATACCAAAGGAAAAAGAAGGATACCTAAATATTGGCAATGAAGTACATGCTGATGCAGAACATCTCTTCAGACAATACAATTGTGTGGACATGGGATGAGCATGCATGCTTCACTGATATTCAGAACACGTCAGCCTTTTTGGACTCAGAAAGAAGGAGAGGAGGAGAGAGAGAGAGAGAGAGAGAGAGAGAGAGAGAGAGAGAGAGAGAGAAGACTGTGTGTATGTGATCTCGATCTCTCTCTATTTAAAGAACGTGCTGAGGGAAATTCAACACAGGCAGGAATGTTTTGAACAAACACCACTTCAATTCTTTTGCTCAGGATTGCATACTTCTTTCTGTCCAAATTGTGGCCATTTGAAATACTGCACAGAAATCATTCAGAAGTTAAAGCTGAAGACAGAGTATTTTTACGCAAGTCTTTTCTTTTACCATCACTGTCCACAGATTCTGGAAGACAATTGCAAGCCACAGCAACAAACAATTAGCTGCCTGCTCAGAACCTATGGATCAATACGGACATGACAATTTATTGCTCTGAGCAAAGTTTAAAAATCTGACAGGATTAAATGTGTCTATCTGCCTCTTAATTGATTAATTTTTTCCCTAGTCAATGAGTAATAAATAAATACTAGACCGATAAAAGTTATATTCAGATGGCAAACAGGCAATTGACTGACATTTTTATTTTGTGAGGAAAGAAATAAATGTAATTGAATAGGGTGTCTCAGCAGATGGGCAAAGGGAAAAAAAAGACAGGATGTCAAAAGTGCACTCACTTGTGCCTTGAAATGGATGTTTGAATGGGTAGGGGAGATGTATTAAGGAACTGCACGGGCATGGCAGGCCCTTGTCAAACTCCTGTGCAAACAAAGAGAAAGGGTGATTTCTCACTAGAGCTGCCTCGCAGCACAGCACCGTTTGCCTCGACACATACATGTCAATTTCACACCTGAAGCTCCGGGGCTGCATTTTGACTCGGGGCTTCGCCCGATTTCCTCCGCAGTTTCGTGATCCTGGTTTTTGAGGATCATGAAACTGCGGAGGAAATTGGGCGAAGCCCCGAGTCAAATGCAGCCCTGCAGCCTCGGGTGTGAAACTGACATGTTTGTGTTGGGGCAAACGGTGCTGAGGCAGCTCTAGTGAGAAATCGCCCAAAGTCTCCTTCAGAATTCAGAGCCTCACACTGAGCCAATGCCCAAAACAGAGAAGAACAAATAAGTAAAAGAAAACAGAAGAAGAAGAGTTGGTTTTATACCCTGCTCTTCACTACCTGAAGGAGTCTTGGAGTGGCTTACAATCGCCTTCCCTTCCTCTCCCCACAACAGACACCCTGTGAGGTAGGTGGGGCTGAGAGAGCTCTGAGATA
>NW_015173136.1:1156845-1164497 GCF_001447785.1 Gekko japonicus
GGAGGAGTGGGGAATCAAACTCTGTTTTCCAGATGAGAGACCGCCGCTCTTAACCACTACACTGAACTGGCTGTCAAACTGCCATAACAATAAGCTCAAACTGCCACAGCAGTAGCCCAAAGGAGATACACATTGCACACTCAACAGTGGGAGGGCTTCTAATGTCCTGGCCCCCCTGCTGGACCTCCTGAAGGCCCCTGGTATTTCTGGCCACTGTGTGATACAGAGTGTTGGACTGGATGGGCCTTTGGCCTGATCCAACATTGGCATCTCTTATGTTCTTTTGTTCTTATCATGGCTTGACAAAATATTCAGGGATTCTAATATGAATTAATAATTGAATTATTTTATTATCTTATAGGAAGAACAGAATACATTGCTGTTTTACGTTTATATGATCCGTGTAGGATAGTGCAATTACAGTGTGGCAAAAAGGGCCTTATACCAGTTTACTCAACTATTAACGTGAGTCAAAATCTGTGTAATATTTCTAAAATACATTGACCCTGGATATAACTAGAGAGGGCTGGAAAAGAACCTGCTGGCATCTTTCAGGCACTGACGCTACTGTATCTTACAATTCCCAAGGCTTTCAGTTTGCCCCTACTGAAGATTTGATTGTGACTGAAAGGTATACAGGTGATGGCTGTCAACACATTAATATGTGGCTCTCACAACCTGCCATGCTTACAAAGAGGTGACATTTTCCAGGTGTGTTGCATCTCCATCCTTCCTTTTTCCAAAGAACAGTAAATATGTTACTCATTTCTGCAGCCTACCTCAGTATATAAAGTGACTGAGTATTCTTCTTTCATTTATTCTCCCAGCATTTTTGAGACAGGACAGAGCTGAGAGGTGGCGATTAACTGAGTGCCACCCAGAGAGCTTTCTGGACAAAGTCAACATTATTAAGTGCCCAACAGTGCTTCTCCTGTGTAAGGAGAAGGTGGTTCCAAGTCATGGAAGAGGCCATGATTAGGTGGGGAGAAGTAGGCTGCCATCACAGTGCATCTTTCATTGCCTCGATATTATTCTGTTTAAACATTTATATTCTGGCTTTCCAATTAGCTTTCCTGCTATCTCAGAGGAGATCTAAAAATGCCTAAATAAAGCTAGCTGGAGACTGTGGAGTGCACTTAGGAAGCGCACACTTTGGTGAACTCTGGAGGGAGCTATGTAAGTGGATGGAGACCTTTGAAGGTTTAGCACCCTTTTATTTCCATCAACCTGTTGTTATCCATCTTAGTATTGATCTAATGTTATTTTACCAGCAGCTGACTCAGCAACAATGGTCACAGAAGGGGAGGGGGAGAGCTTGTTAGGAAGCCAAGAAAGTACAGAAACTAAGGTTTGGATGTATTTTCAAGAGGTTTTGCAGTAATTTTTGCATGCAAGAGCCACTCAGAGAAAGTGGTATTTCAGCAGAAGCATCATAAAGTAGGAAGGAGGCCAAAAACATGTGTTAAAATTTTAACATGTGTTAAAATTCAGTAGAAAAACACTGAAAAAGTCAGCTCAAATGTAAGTGCTTTTGTGCACTTTTGACAGGCCCTGCCCTTTCTGTGAGCCTCACAGGAGGTGGCATATGTGGGGCTAAAAGCACAGCCTTTTCTGAAATGGTGGATGTGGTTACCAACTTTTCAACTGGTTTCTGTAGCTGTGTCTTTAACACCAGTTGTATGCGCCAGATTGGTGTAGTGGGTAAGAGTGGCGGACTCTAATCTGGAGAACTGGGTTTGATTCCCCACTCCTCCACCTAGGGTCAGTCACAGTCCTCTCAGAGCTCTCTCAGACCCACCTACTTCACAGGGTGTCTTTGGGTACTGAAGGGCGGGGTACAAAAAACCCCTCTTCATTAGTATGTAATGTGAGCCATGACAGGCGCAGTGAATGTTTGGAATGGTGGGTCAGGATCGTCTCCACTGTTTCTGCTCCCAGCTTTTGTGTATTGATCTGATCTCCTGCTCAGAGCCTGTCTGGATATAACTTGTTTGCAGATAAACTCTCTCCATGCAGATTGTATCCTGCGTTTTTCAGGCTTCTAGATTATACAGCAAGAATGTATGCATTTTTAATGAAAAAAGGCTCCTTTACACAACCTGTTCTGTACACATGTGGGTCTGTGCACATTGGATCCGTAACCTGCATTAGTGTGTCAGACCATGATGGTAGATGTGATCCTGGCCATACAATCCATGTGTTTAGTGTCCTTTGTATGTCATCTGCGCAGGATTAAAATTTATCTTCATGCTGTGGAAAGCTTTATCTGCTACTGTATACTATTAAAGTTGTCATAGCAAGACAGATAAGAACATTTGACAATCCAGAAGGACCAATCTCTATTTTCTTTCTTTCAGTCCCATGGGGAACGATCTACTAATGAGTGTCTGACATTATTGACGTTCAGAAAAGTTTTAATACACTTTTAACCATGGCTCATTTATGTGTAGTTTTAACTGTGTGCATAGTATTAGTTTAATGTTAGTTTAATTTACAAATGGCCACAGTATTGCCCTTCTGTTCCATTTTACTGTAAATATGTTTGAGCCAGGACTTCTAGAAAAAGCAATATGAAAGAATTTAAACGTGAAGAGGTCAACAAAGGTCCCTGCCACACGAGGGACAAAAAGAACGGGCAAAGTGTGGCTTTTAAGGGCCGCACCAAAATTGGCACGCGGCGGCGGGATCATACAGATCCTGTGAGCCGCCGTGCAATTGCTCCCCGGCACGATCAGATGCCGGGGAGACTGGGGAGGAAGCCACAGGAGGCTGCTGAACTGTGCATGTCTGAGTATGCGCAGTTCGGCCAGGACCCAGGGATGCGCCGGTGGAAGAACGTGCCGGCGATCCCACCGCCGGCTTTGATGTGGTCGTTTGGAAAGAACCACCTCGGTAGGTGGTTCTTTTTTGCTGCGGATTATCGCCGGAAGGGCCGGATCAGGGACGGGCGCACAACGCTTCCCAGATGTTGTGGTGGGATCGCACCCGTTTGCTCCGCCCCCGATCCGTTCCTCTCCCGGCCCTAATCCTCTCGTGTGACCGGGGCCAAAGTAATTTTTTTTCATTGCAATGAATTCCTCTGATGTATACCATCTCAGTTTGGTTGACATAATATTTCACTTTGTACTGGATTAGCCCATAAAGCAAGTTAAACAACATTGGGCTTGTATAAAAGCACAAAGATCTTAAATGCAGAGCACGCGATCAAAAATCTGCTGGCTTGAAAGTGCAAGGCCATGTCTGCCCAGAATAAGAATGTGCTTTTGTTGCTTTGACAAAAATTCGCATCCAGATTAGCAAACTGGCAATTAATTATTGATATTGCTCATCCAGCCGCCAGTTTTCCTTATTGCAGCTTTGCCGCATGGGGACTTTGGAATTAAAGGCATCCATAACCTTTGCGTTAAAAAATGTTTTGCATTTTCACAGCTTAAGCACACAGTTTTTCTTTCCCTGCACCGATTAGTGCCTTGGAAAACACGAACTGTCTACTTGCTGGAGCATTATTTCTCATTGAAATGACCCTCCAGACCTGATATATTTTTAAGTGCAGCTATTTAACTTGTACTACAAACCAACCCTCTGGTAACACACGGCACTGCATTTTTATTTTTATTTTGGTAACTGTGACTTGCTATTCTGGGGAGTTTAAGCTTATGTTGCCATTCCTTTCAGTATGAACATCTTTCAGTTTCAGGAATGTAAACATATCTGTGTTTTTCATCTCTAATGTCTTCCAGTTGTGACATATATTTGACAGGCAGCAATAGATGTTATGGCCATCAGCGGATGAATCAGTTGACATCTCGCTGGTGTAATAGGATTCATATTTACTTCTAAGAGATCTGAGAGAGATTCTGACAAGGAGTGATGGGATCCCAACTGAGGAAACATGTTTTTGCATTTTTTTTACTTTGTTGATGAAAAATAGACAAGTGCTAGATGGTACAAGCATTCACACATTTCTTTGACAGCCGCAAATACTAAACTTGCTAGTTTAAGGTTTCTTTAATCAATTGCTACAGAAATGGAACATCTGTGGGCAGCATTACAAAATCAATTTATCTCCTACAGAGCTATTGGTGATGAACTACCTTTATATACATTGAAATATATGAAAATACCAGTGAAAATAGATTAGTCCTGTAACTCAGCTGGAGTACCTCTAGTTCTATAGTAATTTATCAGAGCTATCCCAAATAGCCTTGAATCAAATAATGTTTAAACCTTAGGTACTTCTGAGTATTGATCTTTTGGAGGTTTCTAAAGATGCAGGGCCTTGTTTTTGCCTGGACAATGAAAACAGAACATTGACCTCAAAACATTAATCTGAACAGGCACCAAAAGATGATACAAAAGGACTGACAATGCAATCGTCAGCAGATTTGCCTTTTAAGCCCATTGACTTGAATGGATTTTAAAAGGCATAACTCTGTTTAGAATTGCACCAAATGTCAAACTCAAGAGAAATAATGACAGGTGTGTGCGTGCATAGGGGATATGGGACAATTTGGAAATCCCTACCCCCTACCCCATTCTTCTGCTTCAGAGTTCTATGAGTTGTCAACCACTTGAACAGGCTAATTTCCCCATAATCATTTTTTCAACTTGTTGCCACATTCTGCGACTCCTGGAGCTAGAGCTGCCACCCTCCAGGTGGTACATGGAGATCTCCTGCTATTACAATTGATCTCCAGATGACCAAGATCAATTTCCCTGGAGAAAACAGCTGCTTTGGAGAGTGGACTTTAGGGCACTGTACCATGAAGTCCCTCCCTTCTTCAAACACCACTCTGCCTAGGCTTCACCGACCAATCTTCAGGCATTTCCCAACCCAGAGCTGGCAACCCTACCTGGAACATATTTCATTCTTATTAGCCCAGCCCATTTGTGTGTGTTTTCCTGCATTTGGCCCATTACAGAATCATATTTCTTTTGGAACACTTGGAACACTCAAATTTGTAGAAACCACAGCCTTGCTTATGACTGGCCTGGCTTTGCTACTTTGGTGAAAGAAGGATGTCGGAGGTGACAGGCTTAGGTACACAGAGAGAGAGCGGTCCGAAAGCAGCTGTCAACCCCACTCCAAGTTTGAGGCTCTGGCTTCCCCCGCGGGACTAACGCTGACACGGCTGAAGCTCCTCCCACACCAGGGGACGACACCCGGTGTGACATGGCCCATTACAGAATCATATTTCTTTTGGAACACTTGGAACACTCACATTTGTAGAAACCACAGCCTTGCTTATGACTGGCCTGGCTTTGCTACTTTGGTGATAGGCATTTCATGATTGACATGACTGGCTAGCCATTACAGTATTATATACAACTAGCCTGATACCCGTGCTTTGCTATGGTATTTAAGTGCCATAAATCCAGTTACAATATTGATGATGTGAAGTTTGAAATGTAACATTTGTTGTAGGAATTCTAATGGAGAAGATTGTAGTGTAAAAAATGAAGTGAGACATACGCACTTTTTCTCTCTCTACTGAAGGACCTCTCTGTAGACTGCTGGGGTGGACTCCCTCGTGGCTTTAAGCACTCTGCAACTGCTGCACCTGACAGACAACCGCCTGTTAGATGTAGGAGGTGGGGGGAGTGTGTTGGAAGCCATCAGAGACGCTGGGCCAGCATCACCGCTAAGGTGATCCTGCTGGGGCAGCGTCCCTGATGGATTAAAGTACCCTGCTCCTGACAGACACCCGCCTGTCTGGTGTTGGGGGGGTCATGTTTAAAGACATCAGGGAGGCTGGGTCAGCAGCAGGGCTAAGGCAATCCTGCTGAGCAAACCTCCCCGGTGGCTGTAAGCATCCCACCTCCTCTCCTACACCTGACAGGCAGCTGCCTGTCCAGTGTAGGAGGGGGAGGAGTATTAGAAGCTACTGTGGAGACGGGGCTGGCAGGATCACTAAGGTGTTACTTCTGGGTTGGGCTCCCTCATGGCTTTAAGCATCTTGGAACTGCTGCTGCACTTGACAGACAACTGCCTGTCGGGTGTAGGAGGGGGGAGCATGTTTGACTGTAATTAGCTCTCTGTAGTCCCCTGGAACTGTTTTTTTTTTAACCTCAGAACACTGAGCTCTGCAGCTGACCAATCAGAGAGTGGGGGGTGCAAGGAGGCAGCAACCTGGCAGCCACATAGGAATCTTTTGACCCCTTTAGGGGTTGAATTTCTAAAAATCTCTTCTTAGTGAGCACCTATGTCATGGTAGGAGCACTCTCCCCAAATTTGGTGTTTCTAGGTCCAGCGGTTTGGCCTGGGCATTGATTTTACAGCAAGGGGACTTTTTATATATATATAGGCCCCAGTCACACTGGGGAAAATAGGTGCGGCCAAAGTGCAGCTTTTTTGAGCCGCACCAAAAGAAATGCGCGGCGGTGGATCAGACAGAACCCCCCAGCTGCCGCACAGGCACGATCAGATGCCGGGAGGAAGCCATGGACTGGAGAGCGAGGCCAGCCCGCTGCGCATGTGTGTGCATGCACAGTTCGGCAGGACCTCGCATGCTGCGGGAGAGACGGGTGCGTCGGTGATCAGACGGCAGTCCCTGCAGCAAATTTTCAGGTAGACAGTAGTGTTTTCTAGGGGTTTTTTTGATGCACAGTTTTGCCCGGCAGGTATGGATCGGGGATGGGTGGAAGGTATGGATCGGGGATGGGTGCATGCCGCTTCCCAGATGTTGTGGTGTGATCGTGCCCGCTTAATGCGCCCTCGATCTGTCCCTCTCACGTGGCAAATCCTCCCATGTGACCGGGACCATAGATGACATTGCTAGACATAAGCAAAAGTCTCCTTTGCATAAATTAATTGAAAGGTATTATTTTATTGTTATTATTATTTTTCCTGTTCATGGTAGCATATGCCTGACTTGAAGGTGAAGAACAGCACACGCATATCATGAAGGGAATGGCACATTGCAATGGGAATGAAGGGAATGGCACATTCCAGATACACCAACTAAAGAGATACAAGATTCTAACAATGCAATCCTAAACAGAGTTAGGCCCTAAGGCGTTCTCAGTTGAAGTAAATGGGTTTAGGAGGGTTTAATTCCGTTAAGATTGAATTGTTAAATCCTCATTGCCATTGTTCCTTGAAAATATATTGGCCTTGGGGATCCTACACCTGTACAGCATCACAGAGGCCAATGCCAATTCCAGCTTTTGGGAAGCCCTGGGTAGACAGTGTCTAGGGACACCCTTTTGCCCACCCCCCCTCGCTTCCCTTTCCACCCATCCACCTGTGTATGTTCTCATCTGACTGTGAATCCTTCCCGAGCTCATGCCGTCTCTCGGCACTTGGGTCTCGAACTGCTGAACTACTGACCTTCCACAGCCTGCAGTTCAGCATCTTAACCACTTGAGCCACCGCAGCTCCCGTTTAGGAGGTTTTAATTCTGTTAAGATTGAATTGTTAAATCCTCATTGCCATTGTTCCTTGAAAATATATTGGCCTTGGGGATCCTACACCCGTATAGCATCACAGAGGCCAATGCCAATTCCAGCTTTTGGGAAGCCCTGGGTAGACAGTGTCTAGGGACACCCTTTTGCCCACCCCCCCTCGCTTCCCTTTCCACCCATCCACCTGTGTGTGTTCTCATCTGACTGTGAATCCGTCCCCTTGTTGGCAGAGTATAGATATGCAGTAA
>NW_015173137.1:0-1195 GCF_001447785.1 Gekko japonicus
CTGTGCGACTGAACAACAAAAAAGAAGGCCTGTGGTTTCTGACACACCAAATTCTGAATCATCCAGAAGAGCCATTTCCTCATTCCTGTAGCATTTCCAGGGAAAGCAGAGCTTCTGCCACACCTAATTAACCAAGAATCTCCTCCACAGACCTTTCACCAGAAACAAACCAAGAACAACTCCTCGGAGGCTTGCTAAATTGCTGTAATGTATGGCAAACCTTAACACACACACCCCAACCAAGAAGTCAGTATGCACGCCTGGATTCTGTAAAACCTATTCAAATACAACATTCTGCAGGGCCTCCATGTTTTCTTTTCAAAAAACCTTTTAAAGGAATTTAAGTACAAACTCGAAAGCACACAAGTCTGCACTATTTATAAAGGGCACAGAATTCAGATCACCCCAGAACATCGACATTGCAAGCCCCCACAGCTCTTTGGCTGTTGCTGCCGCCTGTGTGGCATCGGCTGGCAGCTGTAGAGTGCAGACTGATGAGCACAGGATCCTCAGGTGCAGAAGACATAGCCTGGCGATGCAAGGAAGCAGTAAGAGTAGAAAGATATACACAATGTGGACTTTCTGGAGAATCCAGCAGGAAGCTGAAGGTACTCTGCAACTACAGCTTCAGGAACCAACTTTCAAGACGTGTTGCAAAAGAGATTAACGCCCATTCGTTTTACATTAGCAGAGAGATGGCAACTTTGCCCCTCCCCCAAGACAGATCAAATACTCCCCCAAGACAGATCAAATACTGCCACCACTTCTTCACCCAAAGAGTGATTAACACTTGGAATTCACTGCCACAGGAAATAGTGGCAGCTACAAGCATGGACGGCTTCAAAAGGGAATTAGATAAGCATATGGAGCAGAGGTCCATCAGTGGCTATTAGCCACAAGGTATAGATAGGGACTCTGGGGCAAGTGATGCTCTGTCATCTTGGTGCTTGGGGGGGGGGTCAACAGTGGGAGGGCTTCTAATGTCCTGGCCCCACTGGTGGACCTCCTGATGGCACTGGTATTTCTGGCCACTGTGGGATACAGAGTGTTGGACTGGATGGGCCTTTGGCCTGATCCAACATTGGCATCTCTTATGTTCTTATGTTCTTATAACCACACAGGGAATGTTATGACTACTCTCGTCGCCATTGCTGTGATGTCACGACCTGGTGTTCAGGCTTTCCATCTATAGGGG
>NW_015173137.1:7257-7433 GCF_001447785.1 Gekko japonicus
GCCCCGCTTCCGGCCCTCATTCAGCCAGGAGGAGGCAGGAGAAGAGGGAGGGTAAGTTGCTTCCTCCCTGCCTCTCCCCACCCCTACCTGCCTGGGGCCAGGGAGGGCCTTCGCGGGGCTTCCTTGCACTCCCGCCGGCCTTGCAGGTCCACCACCGGGCCCCTCATGGGGCTCGG
>NW_015173137.1:7485-27963 GCF_001447785.1 Gekko japonicus
TGGAGCTGCAAGGCCGGCGGCAGCAGCCGGGACTGTTGGGGGCGGGGTGTGTGGCCTTATGACACACTTCCGGTGATGTCAGGGGGGTGGCATATGCTAATGAGTTATGCTAATGAGTTCCCCTAGCTCTTTTTCTACGAAACGACCCCTGACAACAGCCAATACTTTTTTCTCAGTATGGGGGCAATGACCAACATGACCAACATACTCTCTTGCGGCCTTGAGGAATTCTAATGCCTACTTTTCCCACCAAACTTTTCAGTGTTATTCCCCCCAACCACTAAATTGTTTTCCTGTGATTCTATTCTGTTTTTATTGTACACCCTAAACAGTATTTTTAAACGTTTTCTGTTTTTCTTGCATACTTTTTAATATATTGTTGTAAGCTGCCCGGGGGCACTACAGACCAGAAAGCAGGGTAGAAATCTTTTACTAAATATATACACATAAGCCAGATTTGAACATATGGGAGAAACAGTGCTGTTTGGAAAAATCAGGTAGACCACGTCAGTTTTGCTACTCCCAGGGAATTCCAAAACAAAAAGCTATGTAATACCTTTGAAGTTCTCCAGAACTCTTCAACAGGCTGGATGAAGGGGCAGGGGGACTTATTTAGGGTTGCCAAGTCGCGGCAAGGGATCATGTGTCTTTGCAGAATCCGTGCCGCGGGGACGGCGAGACGCATTGCTCCCGCCGTCGCCAGGACATGACGCTACGCGTCGCTCTGGCAACGGGGCTGTTTGGAGCCCCGTTGCCCCGCGATTTGGCGAGATTTGGGAGCCCTAGACTTATTTCAGGCCATGGCGTTTGTCCGCAAATAAAGAGGTCTGAAAGATGAGCCCTCCTGTTGTCCGTCCTCCCTCCCCATTTTTAAGAATCAGCCTGATGAAGAGCTCTGGAGAAGGTAACAGCTTGAGCACCGTGTCGTGTTACTCTGGCAGGTCTTAACAAAAAAGGTACTACATGGATTTGGATGTTGCTATGGACCAACGTGCCCTGACCTAGATGGCCCTGGCAAGCCCGATCTTGTCATATCTCAGAAGCTAAGCAGGGTCAGCCCTGGTTAGGACTTGGATGGGAGACCACCAAGGAAGTTCGGGGTCGCTAGGCAACGCCAGAAAACGGCAAACCGCCTCTCTTTGTCTCATGCCTTAAAAACCCTACGGGACTGCTGCAAGTCAACTGTGACTTGACAGCACTTACCAACACGACTGCCTACATTTTCCTCCCTTTTAGGGCGCTGCATCACTTTAAAAGGACTAGAGGCACACAATTGTACCTTAAAGTCTTCACCAAACCAGCAAGGGAGGCCCAGCAGATACACTGTTCCTCAAGAGCAGATGCTTGAAGGACAAGTGCCCAGAGTGAGGTCCAAAACGGGCACAGATGGATTTAGGAAATCTATGCACCTCTGTCTTAAAACCCGAATATGAGTGGCATGGGATGCATGCCTGACAGCACAACCCCATGTAGAGTCACTCCAGTCTAAGCCCATTGATTTCCCACGTATTTCTTTCACTAAAAGCCAGAAACAGCACAGAACTTGAATAGCAAGGAATTCTTGTGCGAGAAGGAAGGTGCTCACCTCTACCATCACAGCTGAGTTCCCTTCTTTCAGCAGCCCAATCAGACCTTCTTTCGTCTTCCGCCCCTCCAGTTTGGAAGCTTTGCTCCATCCTTCCTTCTGAGCTTGCTCATGAAGCCAGGCTTCAGCCTTGGAAACACAAACCCCCAGAAGTGAGACCACAACAGGCCTATAGCTACATGGGGCTGGGTGTGTGTGTGTTCCTGCCCCCCCCTTTTAAAGGTACAGCCCCACAAGAATTTCTCCTGTAAATACTTTTTTCAGTCATTTGTAAACATTTATCAAAAGCCATGCACTCCTTTAAGCAGAGTGGGGTACTGTAGTTGACTAATTCCCGCACTGAGCAAGGGGGTTGAAGTAGGTGACCTCTAGGACCCCTTCTAACTTTGTGTCACGAAACTGGTCTCCTTTAAGAGAGTTTTTCTGCCTAAGTGTTAGCTTTCTTGACTATAGAAGTCGTCACCCCCACATGCTGGCTTGTGATCAGAATTGTTGCTTAGGCTGGCAGAAGTGATTAACTTGCAGCAGCTGAGAATTGTCCTCTAAAGTGGTTGACCGCTTGCAATTTAGAGACCTACCCTGGTAGCAGCTTTCTATTGGCTAAATGGCTTTCCTTTCCTGCGCTGAGAACTTCAGCCCCACAAGCCACAAAATCCTGGTTACGGGCCTGGACCACATGGCTCAGAGACAACGCAAAGAACCAGGTCAGTCATTCAACAAAGTGGCACTATTCCCTGGAGTGGATAACTTCATTATTCTCTTGCAAAAGATTGCATTCTTAACATGAGACCCAAACAGCATCCCCGTGTCTTGCCAGGCATCAACACCAAGGCTCACCTCCTTGAGGTCTCCATTGAACTTCTCCAAGGCTTTCTTGCAGTTAACAAATGAGTAGCCGGTTTTCTTCCTCAGCTTTACCAAAAGTTCTTTCGCTGCCAGAACCGGAAGGCCAGTGTGAAGAAAGCGGGACAGCTGGCAGCCAAGGAACTACCAGGGGGGAAAACACAAGAAACACAAAGTATAAAATTCTAAGAGAGACATCACTTCTTACAGCCAAATGATGTGGCCAATTTACGAAGTGATCCTAGGAGTTAAGCTTGGCTACATCATCCCATGTGAGACTGGCACCATTTTCAACCTACATATCTGCGAGACATTTCATGCAGGATGCTTACGAGACAAGGCTTCAAAATCATGGCCTGTGATGTCTCCCCCCACCATCATTATTTTTTTTTTAAATCCAGGCTGACAAAGAGTGAATGAAGAGAGAACTCAAAAGCTTGCACACTAGTCTGTGCCATTTTGGCTAATCCCAATAAAGTTTGCTTTGGATTACCTACAACCTCATGCATAGCGATAGGGATCAGGCCATCGTTTCTTCTCTAAATATCTTCTGATAGATATCTATGAGAGGAAGTGACCTAGCAGTCCTGCTTCACGTTATGGCCTCCAGCTACAAAGAACAGGACTAGAAGGTACCACAAGTTTGATCACGTACATATACCCAACAGGGGTATGTGTTTGTCAACTTTTAAGACTTTTCAATAACAGATCGTTTCAGAGGGTGGCCAGGTTGGTCTGCAACACAACAGCTAGGTCTGACGAAGGGAGCTTTGACTCTCAAAAGCTTATACCTCAGAAATCAAGTTGGTCTCTTAAGGTGCTAAAGGTAAAGGTTCCCTTGCTCGAAAGCCAGTCGAGTCTGACTCTAGGGCTGCGGTGCTCATCTCTGTTTCAAAGCCGAAGAGCCAGCGCTGTCCGAAGACATTTCCGTGGTCATGTGGCCAGCATGACTAAACACCGAGGTGCACGGAACGCTGTTACCTTCCCACTGAAGTGGTACCTATTTATCTACTTGCAATTTCTTGCTTTCGAACTGCTAGGTTGGCAGGAGTCTTAAGGTGCTACTGGACTCTAATTTAGCTGTTCAATAGCAGAGGTTCCAGAACCCCTAACGCAGACCGCAGGAAAAGAAATGAAAAATAGCAGTTGCAAATAAATGGGTCGGTCAAAATTCCAAGAGAAAATAAGAAATTTAAACAAAATTCCAACTGGCTAATGTGAACAACTAATAGAACAGAACTGAAATCCAAGGGAAATGTACCACTGCCTTTTCCTGGGGGGTCCAGAAAAATGATAAAGGCAGAGTATAAAGGTTTTCAGTCTTGCTTCAACTGGGAAACCAAATGAACTCATCTCAGAGGAACCCCTACTCATTTGCCAAGGTGCGCTTCAAGGTTGGGAAATGTTCTAAATCAGACATTTGGTTCAACTGGGGTACCGGCTGGACCTCACCGCTAGTCCATATAACTGAGGACAAAGCCCAAAACACAGCCAACGTATTGTAGGAGAAGATGGCTGACAGTGGGCAAGCTGTCTCTTAGTACAATCTGTCTGCCATTAGTGGTCTTTTAACTGAGGAATCCTTGATAACTGCCAAAAGACACCAGGGAGCCATGGAATACAGCTTGCAAAGCACCTGTGTGTTGTGGGTTGCATGTGAGAGACCCAGGTTAAAGTCCCTGCTCAACCACAGGGTTCACAAGCTCACTCACTCTCAGACTGGCCTACCTAAGCAGCATGGTGTAGTGGTTAAGAGCAGCAGACTCAAATCTGGAAAACTGAGTTTGATTCCCCACTCTACCACATGAAGCTTGTGGGTGACTTCAGGCCATTCACCGTTCTCTCAGAACTCTCTCACCCCACCTGTCTCACAAGGTGCTTGTTGTGAGGATAAAATTGGGGCTGGTGAAGAAGGAGGAAGAGAAACTCTGTACCTCCCCTTGAAATACGCTTGAGGCAGGGCAAGATACAAATGTGATAGTTCAGACATTTATAAAGTATTGCACAAAACGCTTCCTGTTCTAGTGGAAGAGTTGCCAACTTGCTCGTTTTTACTGGACACCACCAGCTCTATGCTCTTCATAGCTGACTCACAGGCAGAAGTCAAACAGGTGAAGTTTTCCCCCACCACATGCAGAGACACTTCACTTATTTGGCTTCCACTTGCAATCCAACTGCTAAAGGCATTGACCATAAAACCTAAAAAGGTTATAAAGAAGGAAGTCAAGGACACAGCACACACGTGGGAGACTCAAGGGGAAAGAAAGAATCCACTGCGCAGGGAATCAACGCGATCTCTGAGAATCTGGGTAGCCCCAGAACGGCGGCATAACAAAGGGCACGTCCCGCCCCTGCCCCTCACCTGCACAACTGAAACACTCCCCTCCGAAGGGAAAACCAAGGACCTTCCCAGCCCAGCCATCCGCTGCATCTTTAAGGCGCTCGCATTTGGCGTCACACCTTTTCTGGGACCCGACTGCGCGAGTCCCGACAGTCTTTGGTTGAACTTGTACACGTGATGAGACACACCCACACGAGTCATAGATGCGCCCTGCTTCCTATTGGATTTCCGATTTCATATCATGCTAAAAAGCGGGCTAAGGAGCTCCTAGTTGAATTAGGTTGCTGCAATCCAAGGTGGATTTCTTTGGGGGGCGGGTCACATTTCTTTTGCGCTAAATCTCAAACAGACACCGCTAGAAAATGCAGCATTTTTAAAATGCCTTTTAACACTCCTACTTGTTATTAACTAAAAGTGTATTGAAAGTTGATTCCTTTGAAATGTGATGTTGGAGGGAGTTTTACGGATCCCGTGGACCACCAAAAAGACAAACGAGTGGGTTATAGATCGAATTAAGCCTGAACTCTCCCTAGAAGTTAAAAATGACTAAACTGAGGCTGATCAAGATGGGTAGCCGGTGTCAGTAAGAGTCCGGTATCTGAGGAAGCGAGCAGTGACTCACGAAAGCATACCCTGCCACATATTGTGTTAGTCTTTAAGGTGTTACTGGAGTCTTGCTCTTTTCTACTAAACTGAGCCTATCATGCTTTGGTCATATTATGAGAAGACACTGGAAGAGACAATAATGCTAGAAAGAGTTGAAGGCAGCAGGAAAAGAAGACCCAACATGAGATGGTTGGACTCAATCAAGGAAGCCACGAAGGCCCTCAGTTTCCAAGACCTGAGCAAGGCTGTTAACAAATTAATTGAATTGCGTATGGCAGTGTGTGCAGTATAGCCAGGCGACTCTAAGACTGTCTGGCAGCTAAAAGTTCTAGTTCTTTTAGCATTATGCTAGGTGGCGAGCTAGACTTTTTTTTAAAGGCAAGAGATGTTTCAGAGGTGGTTTGCCATTGCCTGCCTCTGCATCCTGGCCCTGGTATTTGTTGGAGGTCTCCCATCCAAGTACTAGCCAGGGCTGACCCTGCTTAGCTTCTGAGATCTGTTGAGACTGGGATAGCCTGGACTATCCAGGTGAGGGCAAGGCTGTTAACGATAGGATGTTTTGGAGAACATTAATTCATAGGGTTGCCAGAAGTCGGAAACAACTTGTCGGCACTTAACACACTATGGGTGCGTTCAGACGGGGCGTTTCTGCCGGCATAAACGCGATCACACTTACCTCCATCTTCCGGATCCCTCCGTTGGACGCCCGCTCACACGCTGCGGGCGTCGGCGTTTTGTTTTTTTTAAAGCACAGTTTGAGCATGCGCATAGGCAGCCATTCAGAGAATGGCGATCTTTGCGCATGCTCAACCCCCCCCTTTAAGTTTAAAGCCCAACCTGGCCTCCCTGTAGTCCCGGACTCCTCCGGGAAGTTAAACTAAGGGCTTTAAAAAACAACAACAACAAAAAACGCTCAGGCGAAGCTTCGCCCGAGCGCATATCACTTCCTTTTTTTAAAAAAAATGGCAGGGGAAAGCCGGAAGCCTCAGGCTTCCGATGGAAGTATCTCTGCAACGTTGGAGAGCAATCAGACGCCGGGATAAACCAGAAGCCACCGTTGCACTCAGTATACCACCATTTGGGACCTGGTGGCAGAGTGCAACGGTGTAGAGGGCTTTACACCGGTTAGGGAGAGGAGGCAGATGTGCCCCGTCTGAACGCCGGTGAGTACAATGGTTGGAACCGGCACCCTAACCGGTATAAAGCCCCCGTCTGAACGTACCCACAGAGGGAGAACTTCCATGGCAATAGTTCTAAGCCGCGCTCTCAGCTCCCCCCCCCCCCTCCAGGATAACATGAACTTGCCTTACAAGACCATTAGTCCGTCAAGGTCTGTGCGGCAGCTCTTAGGCAAAGGTCTTTTGCATAACCTGCTACCTGATCTTTCATACCTGGAGACCCTCTCCCATGGACTACACTGCAGCCTTGCAGTTAGCCGCACTCACTCTCAATCTCCCTTCCCCATTACTAGAGGCTGATAGCCATGTACTGCATTGCATAGTTGTTGCATCCTCCCCCGCCCTTGAGCCTCGTTCCCATCTCCAACATGGTCTATGAAGAATGAGCTGCACTACGGGGTTGTCATAAACCAGTGTCTTGCTCTGCCACGCCTCCCCCACCATGGGACTAAATTTGCATAGTATTTTTTAAAAAGTGTTTAAATAATATGGGACTGTATTTGCATTAGTGTTCAAAGCCCGCTTTAAAGCTTTCCCCCCCTTAATCACGTAGTAAGATGTAAAAGTGCATCAACTTTGTTTCTGACTTCTTTGTTTCATTCGGATGACTCCATCCAAAGTCACTGGAATGACCTTGTCTCGACCCTACTCACCATAGCCCGCTTAACAATTGCTACTTGCTGGAAATCCCCAACAGCACCATCAATTATGGCCTGGCAGGACAAGCTATGGGATCACTTCATCATGGCTAAGATCTCTGACTCCCTCAACAGATTACAGACAACCGCACCACTCCCCTCCAAATTCGAGTCAACCTGGTACCCAGTTGTTTCTATCTACAGTCTGCAGACATTCTTCCCTCGAATCCTCTGTACCTTAAATGGCCAATTCTGTAGGGCTATTTTTCTTCCAACCAGGAAGGACAGCACCATTCCCTCATTCCACACTTAATACCAGATATTATTAACTGCATTTAGGTCACAGGTGTGAGGGACACCTTGTATGAAACTCTGTATCACATTTCTATATTTGGACTTACTGTGTTTTGTTTGAAATATTGTATGTTAGTTAAAAAAGAAATTAAAAAGACTTATTTAAAAAAAAAACACTTTGTTTCTGACGAATGAGTGATGATGATTGTTATACAAATTAATATCCAGTCAAAAATAGAAGATTGAAGTCAAAATGAGGAGGAAGATGTTGTATTTATTTGCAATCAAACATGGAAAACAGTTAGGCCAAAGGACCCATCAAAGTTGACTGCTTTCTGACCCCAATCAGGAAATACATGAAGTTAAATACTTAATATGACATCATCATATCATCATCATGAAAGTAATATTCAGAAGGCATAATTGGTTACAGAAAATTAAACATTTAAATGAAAATCTCATTGGTCAAATGTAAGAAAGGTGTGTGTATACAATAGTGTCCCATATTTACTTGACCTGACCTAAGTCGTATCGGCCAAGGCTTGTTTTCACCCAAACAAAGGTGTTTTTCTCTGATACCAAGTCAAAAATCCTTTTTGACCCAGACGCTATAAAGTTATAACCTAAACAATTAGAACCATGAACCTTCTACCTTCTTCTGTACCAAAAGAATGCTATTGTCTTGTCTGTTAGCATCAGCTGGAAAAATACCCTGACCTACAAGGAAGAGAGGCCTTCTATATAACAGGCCTTCATTACATCCCAATAAAATGTTATGTAAGAATAAATCTATAAAAACCAGAGAAATATGAATAATCAAAAAAGGAGAAAATCTTTATAGTCCCATCTCTACTACATGATGATGGATCTTGTTGCGGTTAAAATCCTCGCTGTTCGGGGGGCTCTTATAAGCAGCCATCATTTTTACCCCGCAAACGCAGAGAAAGGAAATGAACCCCTCCGCACTAGACACGTTGGAAGCCGGACTGTTCCTGGCTAATTTTGCCGCCAGTTTATGAATCACACAAGGAGACCCACCCCCTTGGAATATTTGCAGCGCCGCACAGCACTGCCCACAACAATTGGTTGTCGAGACAGTGAGAGACGCGGCACCAGTGATTAAGAAGAAGCTTAAACCCTTCCCTACTGTTAAATAAAGTAAAGGCAAAGGTTCCCTTGCTCGAAAGCCAGTCAGTTCCGACTCTAGGGTTGCGGTGCTCATCTCCGTGTGGCCGGCATGACTAAACACCAAGGCGCACGGAATGCTGTTACCTTTGTTGGAAGCCAGACTGTTCCTGGCTAATTTTGCCTCCAGTTTATGAATCACACAAGGAGACCCAACCCCTTGGAATATTTGCAGCGCCACACAGCACTGCCCACAACAATTGGTTGTCGAGACAGTGAGAGACGCGGCGCCAGTGATTAAGAAGGAGAAGCTTAACCCCTTCCCTACTGTTAAATAGGAAAACCCAAAAGACAGTCTCGAGACCCTACCTTCCATTAAGACCAGCCAACAAACAAAATAACATTGTTCCAGCTGTCGAGTTGCCAGACCTCTCCTTCAGGCTGCAGGTTCAAACAAAAAAACTATAAAATGAAGAGCGGGAAATATTATGTAAATCCTGTTAAAACCCGTATTGTGGGTCAATTCAAGCCTACACCTTTCCAGAGTAAAAAGACTTGCTTCCCGGAACAGCTTGGCAGGCGGCAGAAATTGGCCCATTGATGCTCTCCCTTCATATCACCTATTGTGCCAGGCAGGGCTATTTTTGGTCAGGAACGCACAGGAACGGAGTTCCGGCTGGCTTCAGAGTTGGCCACGCCCACTACAGCCAAAACCTCTGCGTGTGTGGCTACAGAGGGAAGGCCTGGAGAGTGACCCCCCCCCCACAGCCACTCTGAGGTGGGCGGGCCACGCGGGCAACCGGAATTGAAAGACCAGGCATATTTAGCACAGAGCGATCTCCGCCAAGCTTCAGATCGCCCCTAGCTTGCAAGCTTGGATACCTAAACAAAAGATGGGGGCACAATACACTCCTCAGCAATAGTCAAACTCCTCTTCCCTCCCCTGCTATCAAATCATATCATTTCCAGTGCTACATAAAAATTCTTAGCAATATCAACAGTAAACCCAACCCCCTAATCCGGTTCCCTGTCCAACTAACACACTCTCCCTTCATATCACCTGTTGTGCCAGGGAAAGCTCTCCCTGCTAAATATCTATAAGTAGGCTGCGGCCTTGGTCAATGCACGTAAATGGTGTCCCAAGACCTTACTACCCCAAGTTTTTTCATTACTAGATCAGCCCTGCAGATCTGTGTACAAAAAACTACAGTGTTCCCAAAGCTCATAAGAGTCCCACTTCATATTTCAGCCTTCATTTTTTTCTTGGCTACCTCTTAGACTCACCAGTGCGGACTGTGCTTTTGGGTTTCCAAGAGCCAACATCTCCTTGTGATGCAAACACCTGCAATTTCATTTTCACCTGGAATGGCAAGTTTGCATGTCTTTTTTTTTTGTTTGCTTTTCCCCTTCTCCAAACAGTATATTTTGCCAAACCCACCAACCCCCCTTAAAGTCACTGCCACATCTCTAGTATGCAGCACATGCTCTGCCACAGCATTCCAAATAAATGCTTGTTTACACTTTGCAGAGATGTTCCTTAAATTATGAAAGTTTTACTGTTCACATCCTGAACATACATCACAGAATCACCAGAGTTGCAAGGAGCCATAGAAGCCATCTAGTCCAACTGCCTGCACAGTGCAGGATTAACCTAAAAGCATCCCTGACATGTGTTTGTGCAGTGGCTGCTTGAAGACTGCCACTGAGAAGAAGAGACTGAAATTATACCCCACCCTTCACTCAGAGTCTCAGAACGGCTTACGATCTCCTTCCCCTCCCTGCCCCACCACAACAGACACCCTGTGAGGAAGGGGGGGCTGTTACCATGTGTGCTTTTAAATGTATTATTTATGCTGATGCTGTGTGTCTGTAAGATGTCTTTGCATGTGTGTATGTGGGATGTGGGAAATGCTGTGTCTTGGAGTTGCTTGCTTTGCATCTCATGCTTGCACCTGGAAGCTGCTAGGAGCAAGGCTTGTGCAGCCTATGCTAATGGACCTGTGCGCACCCACACCTTCCCAGCATGCCTTGGAATAAAGAAGACCTTCGCCATTAAGCTCAGCCTGGAGACTTGGAAAAACAACAGGTCTCCCACAGGTCTCCCACCATTGCAGGCCCTCTGGAATCGCACGTAACCCCCATCTATCTGGTTCTGCATCACAAGAAAACATCCTGTTATTGCCTTCTTGGATCAAGCCATCGATCTGCAAGTCAACGGTTGCCATGGGAATACAACTTTGACACCTTGCCACATGGCTCCCCATTGAAGTTAGGCTTAGAATTTGAATATTGCCCCACACCCCTCTAGGTAGGACGTCACAACCCTCCACCCTATAGGTATAGACAAGGGGACGGATTTTAAGTGTAGACTGGCCTTACGCCAACCCCCAAAACTATGTTCTAAAAAGAGAAACACAGCCTTTGTTTCTCTGTTGCTGGTTAACCCATCCTTCCTTATACTTTCACCTTTGCAAACTTAAGACTACTGCAGGTGATTCTAAGTGTTCCCTGGATCGCGTGACCAGGAGAGCCCACACGAGTTTTTGGGTGGTCCATACAGTGTGTTTTTAGAGTCCCTAAAGATAGTACTTATGTTCCTGATCCTTCTGCTGAGATCACCTGGAATCAGATAAGTATTATCGCTACCCCCCTGTGCCTCAACCCTGTGTTAGTTTGAATTTATTATTTTTCATATTTTTCATACTGAAATGCTTTCTATTTACTACTGTAACTAAAGGAATCTTGTGAGACTGAGTGTATGAATCTGTTTTTGTGTGTCTGAAATCAACTATTGTAGTAAAGACAACATTTATTCATCAAACCTTAGTGTGTTGTCTCTCTTATTGGGAAAAGGAGTGTTTGTTCTGATTAAAATCTCTGTATAAACAGATCACAAAGGACTCAGAATAAGCCCCCGTTGTATATAAAACGGATTTGGGCTAGGGGAACAATCCTCTTTCAAGAACAGCTCAGAAAGAACTTATGACTGACCTAAGGTCATCCAGCAGCTGCAAGTGGAGGATTGGGTAATCAAACCCAGTTCTCCCAGATTACAGTCTGCACCCTTAACCACTACACCAAACTGGCTGAAGGGAGCTCATCACCTCCCTAGGCAGCCAATTCCACTACTGAAGTACTCTTACCTTTCCGACCATAATTTAAACCCATTATTGTGAGTCCTGTTCTCTGCTGCCAGAGGAACATATACAGAAATATGCAGAGATTAAGATTTGGGAGGGCCCCAGTGAAGAAGGTGAAAGAAGAAAAGTGCATGAGACTTCGAGATCCCATAGGCTGCTGCCACCGACAGCTCACCATCACAGATATGGACAACAGGCCAGTTTCTTCTTAAGGCAGAGTGCAAAGCAATTTGCAGTACATTAAAGTACATTATTAAGTACGTTTTTTAGAGGATGAGAATGTTAAAGGTTGTTCTCGTTCCACAACTGCCCTGATCCATGTGCGTTCACCTCCTGCAATTCCTGAAGGGCACTATGACCAGAGCGAAGAAAGAGAACAAGGCTATACATCCCCCGCTTTTACTATTCTAGCACAGCTACGGCATTTCAGTACTAGCATTCACCCTTTCTTGAAAAGGGTAACATTGTTAGAGCGAATGTTGCACAGTGATTAAAACGTAATGGAAAGGCTCTTATTCAAATGTCAGCCTAACCCTGGAATTGACTTGGTAGTCTTAGGCAAACCATGCTTCTGCAGCTACATTCCCTTGTACAGGAATGCAAGATGACATTCACCCACCTACAAGGCTACTTAGGTACCAAAGTCTGGGGAGAAGCACTCTTTTGACTACTGTGTAGCTTTATGAGCAGTATAAGTGACATCAGATTGCCATTTTAAAGACGTTTCCGTTCTCATCAACAGAGCTGTACAAAACAGAGACCTTCCCTCAGCTGACAGTGATTTTTAAGTTCTCAAAACTTAGGTATTATCTGGAGGCGCAATACAGCAACTAGAGAAGAAACTAGAATAAGATTCTCACAGAAATGTGGAAAAATTACGTAACTAACAAACCAAATGAAACTTCAACCACTGATAATATAGTACTCAATAAACTGAAGCTCGGCGCTTTAGACGTTAAGACAGGACAGGACGTATTTGTGAAAAATGAAGAGACATAATTCAGAGGCATATACAAATTAGCCTTAAGTACTCTTTATTAAAAAGTCAGATTTCTTGCAGAAACATTTTAATGAAAATACAAAATCCTTATTAAAAAGGTATCTCTCAAATGGCAACAAAGGCATCATTGGTGTCTTAATGCACTTGGGCATTGCTTCACTTCAGTTGCTTCTGTATTGTTGAATTTTTTAAATAAAGATGAACCAGTAAGAACTTTGGTTTTCCATTTGTGTACAACATAGAACTGGGAACAAGTGCTACAATCTGTTCTCATGAATAAGTGTGATGCACGCTTCCAAACATTGGATGACTAGATAGAAATCTTCCTCCTCCCTTACATGGTTTCTAAGGATCTGCTCTCTACCGCTCCACCTGCCTGGATGGTTACCACATGCAAGTCTGAGGCAGTGATACGCTGTATTCTTGGTGCTTGGGGGGGGGGGCAACAGTGGGACGGCTTCTGGAGTCTGACCTGCTGGTGGACCTCCTGATGGGACCTGTTTTTTGCCCACTGTGTGACACGAGAGTGTTGGACTGGATGGGCCATCCATCTTAAGTTCTTAAGTTTTCCCCCCACCATAGCTTCCTCACAGCCCCTCTGTTTTGGGGAACATCTACACAATGCCATCTCATTTCTCCAAACATTGCAATCTTTCCCAAACCTGGTTTCGTGTGATCTTTTAGGGGAAAAAATCATAGTCAAAACACCTTTGGACATCATTTGGATTCAAACGTGCGCTTTGGGAGAACTGCAACCAGTGTTCCCTCTAAGCTGAGTTAGTGTGAGCTAGCTCACAGCTTTTTGGCCTCCAGCTCACACATTTTTGTCTCCGCTCAGGACGGAGGGCTCCAGAGCAAACTAATTTATGCAGTAGCCAAATCACCTGCTCACAACTTTAATGCCAGTAGCTCACAAAGTAGAATTTTTGCTCACAGAACTCCACAGCTTAGAGGGAGCATTGACTGCAACCCAAATCAACATTATTTCCCCAACCTCATCCCCTGCAGCCACCATAGGGTTGGTAGCTCTGAGCTGGAAAATACCTGGAGGTTTTGGGGGTGGAGCCAGGAGAGGGTGGGGTTTGGAAAGGGGAGGGGCCTCAGTAGGGTATAATGCCACAGAGTCCACCCTTCAAAGCAGCTATTTTCTCCAAGGGAACTGATCTCTGTCAGCTGGAGATCAGTTGTAAAAGCAGTAGGTCTCCAGGCCCCACCTGGCGGCTGGCAACCCTAGGCCACCATTCCCCCCCCCCCAAAAAAAACCCCAGTTGTTGTTAAATTGGTATAACAATCTACTGGAACAATGTACTAATTGCCCAGCTTTCATTTTTGAAAAAAAGTATCTAGCCTTTTTCACTACAGATTTATAAGGAGAAAGGTATAGACTGCAACTTCCATCTTATAACTACACACCTACACAATAAGGACTATAGACTTTTTTTTTAATGAAAGCTGGAAACTCATACATTGCTGCAATGGATTGTAGAGGAAACGTGTCTAAGAAAAGTGGGGGAACAACTGCTGTGTGGGTGCTCCACTGCCACTGCAAACGCCTCTGTATCTGCAGCAGTGTCAACAGTTATAGAGAGAAAGAATCATCTCCATGCAGAAGCAACTCTGGAGTTTTCTGCCTTTCTCTTACAGGTCACTTTCACAGGAGAAGAAAGAGGAGTCATTCTTGGCAGCCAGATCCCACATCAGAAAATTACTCTCTAGTAGGCAGAACTGTGCAGCTGCAGAATTGCTCAGTCTTGACCAGAAAACTGAAAATATGGCCAGGGAACCAATTTGAGGACTGGAGAATCAAGACGGTGGGAATTTAAATCACCTGTTGTATCCAGGGAACACAGTATAAATGGAGATCTGCGAGCCCTTTTAGGACCTCACGTCTCTCAAGGAACCTGGAGATTTGTAGCACGGCAATATTCAAATGAAGCTATTAGAGCTGTTTTCACCCAATGGTAGAGAAAGTGGATGGACGTAGAGTTCAGCCACGTACAGTTTAGTGGATTAATAGCCCTAAATAAAAAGGTGATCAACGTTGTTCACCCTGTGACATAGCTGTTGTCAGATGTTACTCTTCTGGGTCACCTTGTAGATGTTAATGTTCTCATTCTCATCCCTAAAGGCCAGCTTTGAGGTGAAGTGCATGGGGAGCAGCGTCTCAAAGAACAATACCGTACTATGCTCCTGACGCATCTTGGAAGACAGGTAGATCGTAGACTGAGGACCACACAGGTGCTGGAGAGTCCTGATCAGGGAGGGGTAAGTGTCCTTGAGATAGACAATATCCGCACCCAAGATGAAGTCATAGTCACTGGGAAACTCCACGTGGTCCAGACCCCATGACAGCGCACAAACTTTGGTCCGAGCCAGGCACCCGGCAGGCAAGTTTCGGTGGACGTTCTCCTCTATCTGCTTCAAGGCCACGGGAAGATCTGTGATGGTCACGTCTCCTCCTGGAGGAGAAGAGAAAACAGAAACTTAGCTGCTGAATTCTAATTTTGCATATGAATTACCCACAAGCAAGCAAATTTTATTAGGCATTCAGGGCCTCTGACTTTATGAAATATCCTTTTGTCCAGTGGCAGCTTTCTCCCAGGCTGCTTAAAGCTCTGCAGACTATAAGAAGAAGCCCAAACCAGCAGTTCCTCAAAAGCCCATTGGAGTCTTATCGTCTGTCTTTTTTTTTACATCTTATTTCTAGAGTATTTTCAATTGCAAGCCACCTCAAATACAATGGCAGAAATGCAATGTGTAACTGCGGTAAATCACAAAAAACATTAGTGCCCTCACACCCATTCCATACTCTACAGTAACAACAGCAATGTGTTATACATTAGTATGCACATTTTTAAAGCTCTGCTTTGTTTTGAAGCAGATATTGAGTTCTTGCAGAGCTGGAAATTTCTTTAAAGCTAGCAACAGGAGAGCAGGAGGACGGGTACATGAGATTTGGGAATGGATAAAAAAGTTGCTAGGTACATGAGTAGGTCAGGAATGTGCTTGGAGGTCATGGGGAAAATACCTGTGGGGCATACAGACAGTCCAACCTCCAAACACAATAGCCTTTGCAAACAGTGATGCAGTAAAATGGACACATTGACAAGAAAACTCAAAAATAAAGAAGAATGTTTTGCAGATTGGATGGACTTTAAAGAATACTTGGAGAAACATTGGGATGTTAAGAACAATCTACTTTGTTTTGATAATTATTAGGAATAGAACTCGGAAATAGTTGAATAGATGATGATTGTAGTTGAAGAAATTGTTACCTATAAAGTTGAATATATGATAAGAGTAGTTAAAGAAAATGTTACCTATTAAGTTTTGTTTTAGACGAAGTGATGGATAAGAAGAAGGAGGATTTGGTGGGGGTGGGAGCACTGTGGGAAGCCTGAAGAAGGGGAGGGCGGGCGTAGGGAAAAGAAAAAAAAAAAGAGGGTATATTGTGATTGGTGAAATGCTTTAACATTGGACATGTTGTTATATCCTGATAATAAAATGTTTTTAAAAAAGAAAAAGGAATGTGCTTGGAGATCATGGGGAAAATACCTGTGAAGCATACAGACAGTTCAACCTCCAAGCACAATAGCCTTTGCAAACAGTGATGCAGTGCAGACAGTGCTTCAAAACAGTTAAAGATCCCAAATGCACAGTGAAATACGTTAGCTTGCCCAGGCCTGCCCCCAAAGATCATGCACAAGGAGAAGACCTACTTGTCGCCTTGCAAGCAGAGACGCAAAGAAACAACCACTTATTTCCTCACTGCAGATGTTGCGCTTAACCATGGTCTGCAAATCCACTTCAAACCATGATTGTGTACCCTTTCATATGAATACTGAAACCTATGATTATGCAAAATTATTGCTAATTAAATACTGCTTTTCCTGAAATCATCAAAGCAATAAACAAAATAAACTCCAACTTACAAAAAATAAGTAAAAAATAAACAGCCACAAGACCACAGGGCTAGGGCTTCAACATGTACAGCCCTGAAGTTAGGCACTTCTTTGTTCCACTGAAGTCACTGGAACTTTAATTCTTAACTTAATACTTAAGTCCCAGTAATTTTAATGGGGCAGAGGTGTGCCTTGCTTTCCTTGTCCTGTGATTCCTGCAACATCAAGTCCACGAAAGCACAGAAATCTGCTTTCTGTAAAAGCAGAGAAACCCAAACCCAACATAGTCCTCCAAGGAATGCAGTATTTTGCCTCAGGCAACAGACTCTACATAAATTGACTTGAAGCAAACATTTCAGGTACCATCATCAAAGTTTAGCCTTCAGTAATTGGGATTTCCCCCAAGAATGGTGCCAAGAATTATAATAATTTAGCATTTCTATAATACTTCCAAATGTTCAAATTGCTCTTATGCACATTACCCTTAACAACAACCTGTAAGGTAGGCCAGTATATTGCAAATGTGAGGCCGAGGTTAAGGAAGCAGCTTGCCTAAGCCTGCTTAGCAAATATATGGCAGAGGTGAGATCTGAACATGGGTCTACCTGATTCATAGCTCTGTCTCCTAAACCAAGGGTCTCCAGTCTTTTTTTTTAGCCTGTGGGAACCTTTGGAATTCTGATACAGTATGATGGGCGCAACCACAACATGGCTGCCACAGGAGGTGGAACCATCCACACAACGGCTGGCACAGCTTATTTTCAGTCATACAGTGAAATTCCTCGTGTTGTGATAGCAGCTGCTGCCAAAGCAATGTTTTAAAAAATCTGCACAGGGAATCACACCTCCAACAGCCAATCAGAAGCCTTGCTGGACAAAAGCCCCACCTCACCCTGTCCACATGGTGGCCATGGTCACCCAGAAAGGTGTCAGTGGGCGCCATGGGCACCACATTGGGGATCCTTGTCCTAAACACTAGACCAACCCAGCTCATGTGTCACTGCACACTATCAACCACCTGCACATCATAGAAGACTGTGCACCACTTTAAAGTATCTGTAGTTCTGAAATGGCAAGATTTTAGCGTTATTGAAACAGGTAGTGTTTTTATAAGGAAAGCAATGCATGATTGGTGGATGCTGTGGGGTAACTGTATCATCAGAAATGTTCACAAACATTATTGCTTTTGGTTAAGCAATTCTACATACCAAGAAGGGCAACAAGGATGCCCACAATGCCAGTCCCAGCACCCAGTTCTAAAACCTTCTTGCCCCAGAAGTTCAGCTTATGCTCTTCAAAATAGTCACAGAGGGCTAGAGCCTTGGCCAGACATAACAGAGAAAGGCATATTAGAATGAATGAGACAATTCAAACAATATATTCAGCATCAGCAAATGTACAGGAATGACAGAATCCTTCATCTTTCAGAGTACAACAGGATCACATTCACCAATCTGGCTGTTCTTTAATGACCTGTGATGAAGGATTGTGCAAATTCCTTGGAAGTAAATTATATCAACTGATTTCACAATGCGGATGCCTGGACTAAATCAACAGTGCTGTGGCAAGAAAGGAAAAAATCTCTATAGAGAAAGAACAATCCACATTACAGAAACAGCAATACCACAGATATTAACTGCCTCATTTTAACATCAACAGATCTTTACCTTTCTAGGCATCAACACAAATAAGGATGCTACTTTTAGCAAAGTTTACTGCAACATGCCTAACATACTCTGTTACTTACTTCTCACTCTCTTTCCCAAACACAATCTTCTTTCAAGTAACTCAAAGCAATATTCATATTCATGTTTCCCCTTTCCAGTTTTATCCTAACAGCTTCTCTACAAGGTTGGTCAGGCTGTGGAAGAATGACTGGTCCAAAGTCACCAAGCAAGCTTCATGGTGTTTTGTGTGTGCAGGGGCTGAATCTAGCTCTACCAGAATATGGCTCAGTAACTACACTGCCACACTAGCTTTCTTTACCTTACATTCTGTCCTCCTCACCCCATTTATACCCCCTTGCCTTATTCCCATTTCTAGCACTATCACCTATCACTATCCAAGTGATCTTGCTTTCCTCCATTCCACAGTTTGGGGTTTTCTTTGCATCCCATAGCATACATTCACACCACCTTTATTTCCTGCTTTACATCAAGATTTTAAGCAGTGCTACAGCACTTACAGAAATATCTTGAGAAGAGGATTTTAAGAATACCTGTATGACATAACAGAGCAAACGATTGCTTTTAATACAACAATTTATGTTGGTTTTATCTGTGAGCTGCTTCAAGCAACCCTCTGGAAAAGCATATAAACAAACAATTGTCTCCCCATCCTACCTACGCCAAGGGCTTAAGCATGTCAATAAGAACCAGTGTGGTGTGGCTGTTGAGCTAGGAGAGCCTGGCAGGAAGTCCCTCTCTCTCGCAGCCAAGCCTATCTCAAAGGTCTGTTGTGAAGATAAAATGGGAGAGGGGTAATTTTGTACACCACCCTGAACTCCTTGGAGAATGGACAGGATAAAACGTGAAAAGCAGATACAGAAGCGTCTGATCATCCCAGTTCAGCCAAACTGCAATTTCTCTGCCCTTCCAGCAAACGTCAAAAAGCCGCCACCCCCAGCCTCACCGCCTCCCAGACCGGGGCAGCCACACCCAGACGGCTCCCGTGGTGCTGAACAATGCTCAGCTCGTGGCCACAGAGCCGGTAACGGGTCTCAGCCGTGAAAGCATCCGCAAACAGGCCAAGCTCCTGAGGGAATACCGACTCCAGCTCCACTTCCACGTCGCTGGCCACTCTGGGCGCCGCCATCTTACCGGAAAAACAACATCACCTGGGACTCCTGCAGGGGCGGGCGCAGTTTTCCCACTGCCATTGGTTATCAGGGCCGCAGCCTCTGAGAGGCCATTGGATGTCTCGGATGCCCTGGGAAAGACGACGGAGCTTGGCTGATGTTTTCCGCACGTGCGGGAGGACTCCCTTGTCCATTTCATGGGACCATAAAGCCGCAGGTGTCATTGGATAGCGGAGGTTAAAGAAGCAGCTTTGCCTTGTTCACCTGTGCGGCGCATGGGAGGAACTTCATGGCTTGTAGTTATAATTTTCTTTCTTTTCGCAGGGTCTTCCTTGATGCATTAGAGCAGGGAACGTTAAGCTCCTGAGAACATGGGGACCATCTGTTACTCAGATTTACATGATTAAAGGTAAAGGTAAAGGTTCCCTTGCTCGAAAGCCAGTGGAATCCGACTCTAGGGTTGCGGTGCTCATCTCCGTTTCAAAGCCGAAGAGCCAGCGCTGTCCGAAGACGTTTCCGTGGTCATGTGGCCGGCATGACTAAACACCAAGGCCCACGGAACGCAGTTACCTTCCCACTGAAGTGGTACCTATTTATCTACTTGCAATTTCTTGCTTTCAAACGGCTAGGTTGGCAGGAGCTGGAGCTAGAGATGGGAGCTCACTCCATCATGCGGCACCCAGGTCTCGAACTGCTGAACTACTGACCTTGCGTCTTTTGACAAATCGGTACTGGTACTGGAGGCAGCTAGCAGAGTACAATATTTATTTATTTATTTATTTGTTCGTTGCATTTATATCCCACCCATCCCGTAAATGGGCTCAGGGCGGGGTTACAACATTTAAAGAACTACAATAAAATTTAAAACACATTAAAACATATAAAATCGGTAGTCAGGCTTGCCGTAGGGAGAATCCATCCCATTGATGTAACTAGGTATGGCCGGTTATCATAGGTGGGAGATCACAACGTGGGAGGGGGCATATGTGGACGCCAACTGCCTCAGCCAAAGGTCTGGTGGAACAGCTC
>NW_015173137.1:28554-35425 GCF_001447785.1 Gekko japonicus
CCCCGTGCCTCTTCCCGCCGCACAGCACCAGGGACAGCCTCTGAAATCACTGCCCTTGTCCTCCCTGCCAACAGGCTGACAGGCAATCAGGGGGAGTTGGGGTAGGGGAGCTGAGGCTCAGTAAGGGGGCCCATAAAAACTGCTAGGGGGGCAGGCCCCGTGGGCCCCACGTTAGCTACGGGCCTGGGCTTCAGTAGCCTGATCTGCCTAAGATGGAAAAATGCAGATCTGGCGACTGCAGCAACCTGGGCCTCCATAGATAAGGAGGAATCCAGTGTTACTCCCAGGGCTGGCACCAGAGGTGTCCCTTCCAGTGTGGGAAGCCTGGTGCCCACCTCCAAACCCCCATGACCCAGGTACAGGATGGATTTAACTTCAGTCGACTCTGCCGCAACCATCCAGCCACAGCATCCAAAGCCTCAGCCAAATTTCCAGGAACAGAGGATGGATGGCCGTCCATTAACAGATAAAGCTGAGTGTCATCAGCATACTGATGACAGGCCAGCCCATAACTCTGGACTAACTGGGCAAGGGGGCACATATAGATGTTAAATAACATTGGCGAGAGGATCACCCCCTGCGGCACTCCACATTCTAGTGGGTACTGCGGGAAGACCCTCTCGCCCAGCGCCACCCTCTGTCCCCAACCATGGAGAAAGGAGGAAAACCATTTCAAGGCAGGCCCCTGGACTCCTACGTCGGCGAGGCGGTAGGCCATAAGATCATAATCGACCGTATCAAACACTGCCGTTAAATCTAATAACAACAGCAGCACTGACCCACCTCAATCCAGATGTCTACGGAGGTCATCTGTAAGGGCGACCAGAGCCGTCTCCATCCCATAGCCAGGGCAGAAGCCGGACTGGAAAGGATCAAGGGTGGAAGTGTCATCCAGGAAAGCCCGAAGTTTTTTGGTCACCACTCTCTCAACCGCCTTACCCAGGAACAGTAAGTTCGACGCTGGCCGGTAGTTGGTCAGGACTGTTGGGTCCAATGATGGCTTTTTCAAGAGTAGACGAACTACCGCCTCCTTTAAAGCCTCCAGAAAAGTCCCAGTAGATAGGGACAAGTTGATGATTTCTTCCAGAGGGGCCCGAATGCTCTCCCCACAAGATTTCACTAGCCAGGAAGGTCAAGGAGGCAAGTAGTGGGCCTCCCAGGTGAGTCAACTGAAGTGGTCCAATAGTGGAACAGAAGATGGACAAGGGGCTTCCAGTTCCTTTACTGTCTCAATTTTGGCCGGGAGGTCCTGGTGGAGTACCATGATCTTATCTGCGAAGTAGCTTGCAATTCCCTACTATTTGGTCTGCCCTGAGGCAGTCGCGATAGACCAAATAACTCTAAACAATTGGGCTGGGTGCGAGCTCACAGACGCAATGGAGGCTGCATAGAAATCCTTCGCGGCCTTCACTGCCATCTCATAGGCTTTCATAAGTGTCCTATAAAAGTTCGTGACACTTGTCACGAGCATACTGCCACCTTCGCTCTAGCCGTCTTAGCTCCCACTTCATGCTTCGCAGCTCTGTGGTATACCACGGTGCTGCTTTGCTGCGGGGGCGCAAAGGGCACCGGGGGGGCAATCTCGTTGATGGCTTCAGAGAGCCAGTTGTCCCAGTCCTCCCCCAGGTCATCCAACGAGACGCTAGGGGGCACTGGATCCCACAGAGCCTCCTGAAGCTGACTAGGGTCGATTTGACTCCGTGGGCAAGGAGAAGAAGAAGAGGAGGAGGAGGAGGAGGAGACTGGATTTATACCCCGCCCTTCACTACCCAAAGGAGTCTCAAAGCAGCTTACAAACTCCTTTCCCTTCCCCTCCCCACACCTTGTGAGGTAGGTGGGGCTGTGCCAGAACTATGGCTTGCCCAAGGTCATCCAGCAGCTGCAAGTGGAGGAGTGGAGAATCAAACCCGGTTCTCCCAGATTAGAGTCTGCGCTCCTAACCACTACACCAAACTGGCTCTAATAGAGGCTTAGTGTTTGGAACTCTAATACAGGCTTAGTGTTTGGAACTGAGCAGTTGAAGCTTTTCAAGGCATGGAAGTAAATTATGTTTAAAAAGGACATTAAAATGATTGGTTTAAGAAGAAGAAGAGATTGGATTTATACCCCGCCCTTCACTTGGAGTCTCAGAGCGGCTTACAAACTCCTTTCCCTTCCCCTCCCCACAACAGACACCCTGTGAGGTGGGTGGGGCTGAGAGAACTCTGACACAAACTGCTCTTTTTCAAGGACAGCTGTGCCAGAGCTTGTGACTGACCCAAGGTCACATCAGCAGGTGCAAGTGGAGGAGTGGGGAATCAAACCCGGTTCTCCCAGATTAGAGTCCGCACACTTAACCACTACATCAAACTGGCCATCTTTTGGGATGGGGAGTTGACACTAGTTGCAGAAATTATCTACATACACAGAGTGGTAAAATCATGTCATGTACATAATCTTAGTAAATCTTTACAACAAAATCTAATAACAGCAGCAGCGCTGACCCACCTCAATCTGGATGTCTATGGAGGTCATCTGTAAGGGCGACCAGAGCCGTCTCCGTCCCATGGCCAGGGCGGAAGCCGGACTGGAAAGGATCAAGGGTGAAAGCGTCATCCAGGAAAGCCTGGAGTTGTTTGGTCACCGCTCTCTCAACCGCCTTACCCAGGAGCAGTAAGTTTGAGGCTGGGCAGTAGTTGGGCAGGACTGTTGGGTCCAATGATGGCTTTTTCAAGGGCAGACGAACTACCACCTCCTTTAAAGCCTCCAGAAAAGTCCCAGTAGATAGGGACAAGTTGATGATTTCTTTCAGAGGGGCCCGAATGCTCTCCCCACAAGATTTCACTAGCCAGGAAGAGCATGGGTCAAGGAGGCAAGTAGTGGGCCTCCCAGGTGAGTCGACTGAAGTGGTCCAATAGTGGACCAGAAGACGGTCAAGGGGCTTCCAGTTCCTTTACTGTCTCAATTGTGGCCGGGAGGTCCTGGTGGAGTACCACAATCTTATCTGTGAAGTAGCTCGCAAATGCCTCACAGCCAATAGCCAATTCCCTACTATTTGGTTTGCCCTGAGGCAGCGTCGTGATAGACCGAATAACTCTAAACAATTGGGCTGGGCACGAACTCGCAGACGCAATGGAGGCTGCATAGAAATCCTTCTTTGTGGCCTTCACTGCCATCTCCTAGGCTTTCATAAGCGTCCTATAAAAGTTCGTGACACTTCGTCATGAGCATACCGCCACCTTTGCTCCCGCTTCATCCTTCGCAGCTCTGTGGTATACCATAGTGCTGCTTTGCTGCAGGGGTGCAAAGGGCACCGGGGGGGGGGGCAATCTCGTTGATGGCTTCAGAGAGCTGGTTGTCCCAGTCCTCCCCCAGCTCATCCAACGAGACGCCAGGGGGCACTGGATCCCGCAGAGCCTCCTGAAGCTGACTAGGGTCCATTTGACTCTGTGGGCAAGGAGAAGAAGAAGAGGAGGAGGAGGAGGAGGAGGAGGAGATTGGATTTATATCCTGCCCTTCACTACCCAAAGGAGTCTCAGAACAGCTTACAAACTCCTTTCCCTTCCCCTCCCCACAACAAACACCCTGTGAGGTAGGTGGGGCTGTGCCAGAACTATGGCTTGTCCAAGGTCATCCAGCAGCTGCAAGTGGAGGAGTGGAGAATCAAACCCGGTTCTCCCAGATTAGAGTCCGTGCACTAAACCACTACACCAAACTGGCATAAATGCGCTCGCTGCCTAAACAGGGTGGGTATGGTATGCTCAGCCGGACCTTCAGGGTGAAGTGGTCAGACCATGGGACTACATCCGTAGTCATCAGATCCATATCCCAAAAATCAAATCCGGCATGTGGCCCGCTTGGTGCGTGGGAGTCGATGTAAGCTGGGAGAGTCCCAGTGCCTCCATGGGCGACACTAGGTCTATCAAAACAGTACAATAAAAAAAAACAGTCAGGAAAGGTTTGTTTGTTTTGGCCAAGACACAAAATTGCTGCACATGGTCCGGTCTATGCAAGAATTCCATTTCACAGCCTCCAAAAAGATAGGAGGCCCTGCCCCTCTGACCTCTTATGGAAGGCTGTTCCATAAGTAGCAGGCAACCACTGGGTAGTTGCACACAGTACCTGAAGGAGTCTCAGAGTGGTTTACAATCTCCTTCCCCTTCCCACAACAGGCACCCTGTGTGGTAGATGGGGCTGAGAGAGGTCTTTCGAGAACTGCTCATGAGAGAACAGTTCTGAAAGAATTTATAACTGACTCAAGGTCACACCAGCAGCTGCATGTAGAGGAGTGGGGGAATCAAACCTGGTTCTCCCAGATTAGAGTCTGCGCTCCTAAACACTACACCAAACCAGCTGTAATAGAGGCTTAGTGTTTGGAACTGAGCAGTTGAAGCTTTTCAAGGCATGGAAGTAAATTATGTTTAAAAAGGACATTAAAACGATTGGTTTAAGAGTTGACACTAGTTGCAGAGATTATCTGCATACACAGAGTGGTAAAATCATGTCGTGTACATAATCTTAGTAAATCTTTACAACAACCCTGTAAGGTAGGGCTTCCCTAAGGTTACTTAGTATGTACTTTGGACTATATAATTCAAAACTGCTGTGCAGTTCTATGCATGCTTGCTCAGAGGTAAACACTGCCGTGTAATTCTTTTTAGGACTTCTCAAATTCCCACCATGGCAAAAAGGCGCAGACAGAACTCCCCCCTCCCTTCCCAGAGCTCTCCTCCCACCCCTTCTCTCCTTCCACGCTGTTATCATATCCACCAAGGGAAGGAGACCAAAAAGTCCAACACAGTCTGATCTAATTATACCTGTGGCTGTCTTATGCAAAAGGCCAGGCCAGGCGAATCCAAGGGGCACAGGAGATCACCAGGCTCTTTTGACAAGAAACTTGTAGGTGATGCAAGAGGAACACTTTGTCTCTGAGGAAGGAAAATTCTGTCCTGAGGCCTGGGGCCAACCTGCAGTCTCTCCCCCTTGTGATGACGTGCATCGTGCTAGCAAAACAGTAACCTGCTCCTTGACCCATTTTCATTGACTGGGGGTGGGAATGGGGATTAAGGACAGACCATGGAAGTTATCTGCTCATTCAGTGAGGGAGCAAGAAGTCACCTGCTGAGCGCTGAGGCCATCCCTTGACGCACATCCAGTTAAATGTTTGCTTGGCACTGCTTCCAAGCGGAGAGGGCACCCCTGGTTTGAGTGGCATCGTTTAGGCAGTTAAATGAAAACAGAGTTAAAGATTAAAAGGCCCCTGAAAATTCTCGCCGTCACTCTTTTTAGTTCCACTTCTCAGCCATTTCTTGGCACTTTTTTTTGTTTCCTGTGAGTTTATTTATTTATTTATTTATTTATTACTTTCAATTTATATCCCACCTATGCCAGGGCAAACTGGCTCAAGGTGGCGTACAGAAGTTAAAATGTGATAAAACAATAAATACAATAACATTCACATAGATAACAATTTACATAAAGTTCTAATAATACTGATAGCGGTGGTTACTATACATGGTCTGCTGAAGAAAGGCAATATCCAGCGATGAACCATAAGAGCCGTAGTATGTTCATTTTCCGATGTCTCATTCGTCAGTGGCAGCTTCTATTTGAAGGCCTGGTGGAAGAGTTCCATTTTACAGGCCCTGCAGAACTGTAAAAGGTCCTACAGGAGCTCATTCCAGCAGTGTGGAGCCACCACTGAAAAGGCCCTGGCTCTCGTGATGGCCAGTCTGGCATCTTTTGGGCCAGGGAGGGTCAGGTGATTTTGCGCCCCTGACCTCAGGGCTCTCTGGGGCACATATGGGTAGGGTTGCCAAGTCCCCCCAGGGGGCGGAGAAACCCCTGCCTGAGAGGCCCGTTCCCCACTGGCACGGATGGGGACGCCCGGGGGGACGCCACCCCCAAAGCGTGTGACGTGCCCGGCATAAACATGTCACCTGGAGGCAACTCTATCATCCGAGGGAAAACTCTGGTTTTCCCTCAAATGATTGTGGCCCCGCCCCCCAACATGCCCGATGCGATTACGTCACTTTCGGGTGATGTGATTGCGGCGCGCACACAAAGTGCGCACACCAGGAGACTCCAGGGGACATCCGGGAGTCCCCCCGCTATTCCAAAGGTATGACTTGGCAACCCTACATATGGGGTAAGGCGGTCCCTCAGGTAGGCAGGCCCCCGACCATATAGGGCTTTAAAGGTCAGAACCAGCACCTTGAAACGAATCCGGTATGCTATTGGCAGCCAGTGTAGTGCCTTTAGCGCAGGCTGGATATGATCTCGTATGGAGAGACCCATCAACAGCCTGGCTGCTGCATTTTGCACTAGCTGCAGCTTCCGGATTTGGGACAAGGGCAGCCCCATGTAGAAAACATTGCAGTAGTCTAGTCTCAAGGTGACCATAGCGTGGATCACTGTTGCCAGGTCATTGCATTTGAGAAAGGGAACCAGCTACCTGGATAAGTTTGGCAGAAGGAACCGGGTTTGAATTTATTTAGATGGGGTTGTTCTTTGACTACTCAGCTGTGAGAAGCAGGATCCCTGTAACCTCTTCTTGAGAAAGCAGTCTCTTTGGGGTTTTTTGTGTTTTAGTTTTTACAAGAATAGAAACATGGAATTAACTTTTTTTTAAAAAAATACAGCTATTATTAACAGAACATACCTGAAAATCGTGTTGGTCTTGATGGTGTCACTGGACTCGAATCTAGCTATCAGAATAGTCTTTCCCCAAAGATCATATCAAGCCAGGTTTGAGAAAGATCAGAGCAAAGGAAGAGAAAACCTAGATAATGGATTATTAGGTGCATTGTGCAGGGGGTCGGACTAGATGACCCTGGAGGTCCCTTTCAACTCTATGATTCTAGGTATGATGTTGTGCTGATGTTCAGAACAA
>NW_015173137.1:38732-38994 GCF_001447785.1 Gekko japonicus
ACTTGGCTTTTTGCTTATATGCAGCTGAATCCTGTGCATGTTTACTTGGAAGTATGTCCCACTGTGTTCAATAGTGTGCAGTTTTTAGTAGCTGAGTCCATTTTTCTGTAACCATTCTACCTCAGTGTCAAGTACCAAACTATTAATGCTGGGGATGGCATGGTAATCTTCCAATTCTTTATTGCATATACCCACAGCCAGTCTATTTAGATGCATGCTAGTGCTCCTGCCCCAGGGTGGCTTGCTTGTTTCTTGCTGCTTA
>NW_015173137.1:39251-42551 GCF_001447785.1 Gekko japonicus
ACCTCCAAAACGATTACACATGTTGCTGCTCAATCATCTGCATTTTTCTTTCGGAATTAAGTCCAGTGGGCCTTATTTCCAAGTAAGTGCACGCAGAATCACAATCTTCATCATCAACATTATATTTAGGAAAATTTGCTGAAGTTCAAAACATATCTGCTCAATTTCCCTACCTCCAAAACGATGACACATGTTGCTGCTCAATCATCTGCATTTTTCTTTCGGAATTAAGTTCAGTGGGCCTTATTTCCAAGTAAGTGCACGCAGAATCACAATCTTCATCATCAACATTATATTTAGGAAAATTTGCTGAAGTTCAAAACATATCTGCTCAGCAGTTTGTGACTTTCCGACATGCTTTTGTGTGGCTGATCTGAAGATTCTCTAAAGTTAACAAACGTAAGGAGAAAAGAGCCCTGCTGGATCAGACCAGTGGTCTATCTAGCCCAGCATCCTGTCTCACCCAGTGGCCAACCAGTTACTCCGGAGGGCCAACAAACTGGGCACAGAGTCCATAAGGTTTGCCACTGATGTTGCCTCCTAGCACCATACACAGATTCTTCTTGCATTAAATGGAGTAGCACTATAATCTTCCCACTGCCATGCTCTGCACGGCAACCAAACAGATGGAGAAAAGATGGTAGAAACAAAAGACACCCGGGCAGATATTTTTACTAGTGTGGGGGGGAATCACCAAGCTGAAATATCTCAGTGTCTATGGAAGCCAGATACCTGATGTTCACTCATACTCATTTTGCCAGAAAGCAAGAGACAGTCGGTGTACAAAGATCAGGCCCTCTTGAACCAGTGCCCTTTCAGCTTCCTGTTGGAGAAGCCAAGTCTTTTATCCATCTTTGTCAATGTGCGTCAAAGCCACTGGAGTGTCCCGAAGCAGATCTTTGGCAGTTAACCCTCTGATTTCCCAAGGCCGATCGACATACTGGGGAGGGAGCCTGAGCTATGGACCAGGATCAACTGACTGCTGAGCTTTTAGTGGAAGGCAGAGCTACAACCCTGGCATTTATTATCTCTGCAGATGGCCCACTGGAGTTTTATCGAAAGCTGATCATGTATTGAAATAAACTGAATTGGACTAACGTACACCTGCTAGGAGGATTGTTGTGTACCAAGGGAGACCGCGCACACAGTCGGGCTCGCATGTGGCCATGTGGTCAGGTCAAGCTTTGCATCTGAAGACAATAGAAGTGAAGGATCCATGATCTAGCCAATCGGCTAGCCCGGATCCTAAAAGGAACCAATGGTGGGAGTTGTTTGTAGATAAACCTATCATGTGTGTGTGTGTGTTGGGTGTGGTTAAGAACGGGAATATAAGTCGGCCATGGGTCCCGCTAGTTATCTCAAGTTCTGGTATGCATGAATAAAGTATGAGCTGAAATCACTACACAATGCCTCAGTCTCAGTACTTTATAAGGATGCTTACCCATTGTTCTGGTGGCTGACTGAAAAAAACATATATCTTGTTTGTAAGTCATTTTCCACATGGCACTGTTTTCCTGTGGAAGCTCCAGTGTTGCTGCAGCTGCTGATGCAGTGGGGCTTACACGTGTTGGGTTTCCCCACATTTCCCCCTTTGACAGTCTTCAGAGGGCTTTTTGCCATTTTTTAGAAAATCAGTAACTGACATACTCCAGAGGAGTTAGCCGTGTTAGTCTGTTGCTGCATAGTAAAAAGCTGAGTAGCACCTTTAAGACTAACAACTATATTGTAGCATAAGCTTTCAAGAAACACAGCTTTCTTCGTCATACTGATATACTATTATATCAGTATGTTGTTATGGAAATGATTGTTTTTAGAAACCCTCCAAAAAGCCCCTGATGGTGAGGGATGGTGGTAGGAAATGATCACTCTGGGGCCTGGGAAAATGGTCTTTGTGTGGGTGGAACTGGGAAAATCCACACAACAGCCTTCCAGTCTATAATGGAATCTTTCCCAACACTTTGCAGCAAAGCAGGCTTGGGAAAGATCAGTGAAAATCCAGGAGGTGCACAAATGCGCAAGGATGTTGCGGGGAACCAGCGAAACAATCTGCTTTCCAACAGCTTTGAAGCTGAGGCTAAGAACCTGTGTCAAAATGGCCACTGTATATTAACCCAAGTATGCATTGCTTGTAAGCACTGAACAGTGGCTGGAATATTTGGTGGGTAAAGCCTATGCGATAAGAGCCAGTCTTGGTATACAGCCATCTGGCAGGGTAGTGAGCTAAACGTTAAAAAAAATTATCTGTTCTTGTCAGGCATGGAAACGTGAAAAAAATTATCTGTTCTTGTCAGGCATGGGCTAGACGGCTTCCGCTTTTTGGAAACTTGCACACATCTTGCAATTTCTTCAATGCCTAAGTATCATAATGCAATTCTCAGAAACTGAAGTCTGCATTTAAAAGTTGCTAGGCTATATTGTTCCCAAGAAACCATGTAAAATATACTCAGAAGTTCTAGTTTAAATATGTGCAGAATGAATTGATATTTAAATAATCACTGTCTCTGTTTCTGAAAAAGCCTGACTTTTTTCCAAAGAAATTTGCATCATACAAGAAGCATTTCCTTTTGATTCTCCTCCGTGGTGTCATTGCTGTTATCTTGAAAGGGGCTTGCGGTTTGTAGGAGCGCCAGAGTCAGCATTAATTGATACAAGCTGCCCTTGCTCCCTACTCCAGCCCTCCTGCCCAGAGTGTATGAATCATCTCAGTGGCCAGAAATCAAAGGAGGATGGACTTCCATACCACAAGGCTGTTTTGTAACTTCAGATGGGTGGCTACTTATTGCTAGTAAAGTGGTAAGCATGCAGGAGAATGGGGAAGACACCTTCCAAGAAAAACCCAAGCTGTGCATATTTTTGGTCAGAATGAAGATTTGAAGTTCCTTAAACAGAAAGAGGTGTGATAGCCAAAAGTGGAACATCCAGAAATCAGTCACAAGGGGATATTTCTAAGCCCCTCTTGCTCACCATGTGCCACACACAGTCTCTGAATGGCTTGGCCAGGAAGGGTCAGGGAAGTGCTGGGAGAGGGTATGGTACGGGTGTCAACTTTCAGATGAAGCCCTGGAGTTCTTCTGGAATTACATCTGATCTCTAGATTACAAAGATCAGTTACCCTGAAGGAAGTGACAATTTGGAGGGCTGACTCTCTAGCACCAGGCGTCCCCAACCTATTTGCCAAGTGTCACTTACCTCTTCCGCGGGGGACTCCCGGGTGGCTCACGGAGCATGCGCGCGCCGCATGCACGTCACCAGGAAGTGACGCTATGACGCCGGGCACGCTGGGGGCGGGGCCACGACCAT
>NW_015173137.1:42841-44699 GCF_001447785.1 Gekko japonicus
GTTTTCCCTCAGATGACCGTGGCCCTGCCCCCAGCGTGCCTGGCGTGGTCGCGTCACTTCTGGGTGACGCACACATCGGGGTGGGGCTCCCCCCCCGGGGCCCGATCCGCTGGTGGCGGGGAACAGGCCTCTGGGGGAGGGGTTTCCCTGCCCCCTGGGGGGGACTTGGCAAGCCTAGGTTGTTCACTGGTTGTTCGTCATGAAAGACTGACAGATTCATTGTGGCATAAACTGCTGTACCCTAGAATCTAATTCATTTATCTTGGATGAAGTGAGTTGTGATCAATGAAAGTTTATGCTCCAATAATTCTGTTTGGAGCAGCACAAGAGTCTTCTATGTGTTTGCTGTAACAGATCTACCTCTCATTTTCTCTGGCTATATAAGAGCAAAGCACTCAAGATGCCTGACCCCCAACCAGATGCCTGACCCCAACCAATCTGGGGGCCACTGTGGTTGTTGTCACATGCAAATAATTTTTATACACATTTAGGGTTGCCAGCCTCCAGGTGGGGCCTGGGGATCTCCCGCTTTTACCACTGATCCCCAGCTGACAGAGATCAGCTCCCCTGTCAAATAATTTTAAAGAATCCTGAATTCAGGTTTAAAAAAAATCACAAAGAGCAAGAGCAAGGATGCTTTCATTAAAGGAAATAGGGTAATAAATGTGAGAAATACAGTGCTTAGTGTTGGTCTCCTACCCACACCCCCAATAAAACTCCTAATGGGCTCTGGAGATCACCAGACATAGCAAAATGTTTTCCGGTTCTGTAATTGATAATTACAATAATTTAAAAGCTGTGAATGATCCAGTATTGAACTATAACTGGATTGCCAGCTCTGGGTTGGGAAATACCTGGAGATTTGGGGGGTGGAGCTGAATTTTGGGGAGGGCTGAATTTGGGGAGAGGAGGGACAGCAGCAGGGTGCAATGCCAACTTGCAAACCAGTAATTAGGGTGTTGCATAGGGTTACTAGCAACGCTCCCTCTAAGTGTGGAGTCTTGTGAGCAAAAATTGTTCTTTGTGAGCTATTGGCATTAAAGCTGCGAGCGATTTGGCTACTGCATAAATTAGTTCGCTCTGGAGCCATCTTTCCTGAACTAACTCAAAAATGTGCGAGCTGGAGGCTGAAAAACTGTGAGCTAGCTCACACTGACTCAGCTTAGAGGGAACACTGCTTACTAGATGTTCTCTTTTTAGAGGACATGTCCGGGTTTTTTTTGTGTGTGTGTGTCCGTCCTCTTTGGGTTCTTTTTAAAAACGGATGGAAATGTTCTCATTTTGTGTTGGGAGGCCGAGGCTGTTTTGTCCTAAAGTCCCCCAGTGGAGGCAAGCTTCAGCTTAAACAGTAGGGGTATTTAAAATGAGATTTGTCATAATGCTTGAAGTAGTTAGGAAATAAATCCTCTTTTTTTGCTTTTCAAAATATGATAACCCTACTGTTACAGCAAGATACAACAACCTTTTCCTCTCTTAATTTCTCTCTTTTCCACATATTTCTCATTCATTTCTGTCTCCCTTCACCTAATTTTTTCTGTGTCCTCTCCCCACTTTATTTTCACTTCTTGGTCTCTGCTTCGTGACAGAATGACTGATTCCCCACAAGCAGCTGTGCCAGCTTCTCTCTTCTGTTCCCCCCACTTGCATTGGTCAATCTATATATCTAATAGCCAATTTGCCCCCTCCGTGCAGATATCTAAATCCGCACATTGGGGGCATTTGGGGGTAGGGAGATTTTCCTGCACACTTGGAGCAGCCTCCAGGTGTGCAGAAAAATCTAAAAAGTTGGAAAAATATACGGGGGATACTTAAATTTCCCCCAAAGTAAAAGAGCGTTCCCTGCGCATGCGCGGAGAAC
>NW_015173137.1:45117-52201 GCF_001447785.1 Gekko japonicus
TGTGACATCAGCATGCGCGGAGAACGCTCTGGTCGTGGGGGAGGAGATCGGCAGGACCGGTGGCTGGGAGCCACTCAGGCTGTGCCGCTGGAGCCGGGGGGGGGAGGAGATTGGCGGGCCCGTGTGGCTCACTGCCGGGGCAAGGAAGGCGGAGGAGAAGAATTGGCGGGCCTGGCGGCTGCGAGCCACATAATCCTCACCTTCGGTGCGGGGGGTTGGGGGGAGAAGGATTGGCAGGTCCGGGCCTCGCTGTTGGTGTGGCAGGGGAAGCGGGGGAGAAAGCTCACCTCTGGCTGCTTCCTCCTCCTCCTCCATGTGGAGCTACTTCCCCCACCCCGCGAGTATCGCGGGTCCCCCTTCTTGTTTCTCACTATTTGCTGTGCGGCTGCATTTTGACTCACAGCTCCCCCCGATTTCTCCCACGTCTTCTCGATCCTTGTTTTTTTTGAGATCAAGAATCCATGTGGGATATTGGGTGGGTCAAAATGCGGCCACGCAGTGAATAGTATGAAATTGACCAATGCAAGTGGGGGAAACAGAAGAGCAAGGATGGCACAGCTGCTTGTGTGGAATTGGTTAATGTAATTAAGAGTAGTATAGGCACTGGTACTGCTGGGTACTCTGTAGATTGCACTGGTTCTTCTAGACTTGCAAAAATGCCCCTTGCGGTTTCTACTGCAGAAATACCCTGGTTTAACTTTAATCCTTTGGATACAATGGAGGATAAGGGCGCCTCCTTTAGGGGGCAGTCTGTTTAACATCCAGTCTGGAGAAGCTTGCAATCACTATTTTGTTATGCTTTGGCTAGTGTTAGTAAAAGTTTATTCATGGTTAGCAGAGTTCTTAAGGCTCATAGCACAGCAGAGTTTATCTCTGGTTAGTACTGACAGGAACAAAGTCGTATAGAGACCCTTACCTTTTCAAACTAATAGGAGTTATTTTATTGTAGGAACTCCATTCTAGACAGGATACAGAAGAGATAGGATTCCAATCTAGACTAACTAGCTAAAATGGATGGAGATACAGGAGGCATGTCCTGCTCTCATATTGCTGAGATTAAGAAAGCTAGCACACTGTATTGAGAGAAGATGTTAAAACTGGAAGAAAGGAGGTTTCCCTGAGAGTAGCAATCTACACATCAAAGGGATAGTACCAGAGTAGAGAATGATAGATCAGTGTCCAGCTCTCTCTAACTCTCATAAACCCCCTCTGAAGTCTGAGGCTAAAAGACAGCGTAAAGAGTCCTTCACTTCCAACAAAAGGCAGACTCCTAGCCCTTAAACATGTATTGCTTGGGACGGTCAGTTCTTGGGCTTCAAAACAGAGAACAGAAGCCTTCCCAAGTGCCTGCTCAGAACAAAAGTGGCATGATGGATTTTTAATTTATTTTTTGCTTTCAAGTCATAACTAACTTTTGAAGACCCTGTGGGGTTTTCAAGGCAAGAGACATTTGGTGGCTGTTTGCCATTGGCTGCCTCCCCATCAGCCTTGTTTAGCTTCTGAGATCTGAGGAGATCAGGCTATCCTGGGGATATCCAGGTCAGGACTAGGCTGAGAGTAATGTGACTGGTCCAAGGTCACCCAGCAAGCTTTCATGGCATGAGTGGGGATTCAAATCTGGATTTCCCAGATCCTAGTCCAACAAAGCACTACACCACGCTGGCTCTCGTGATTAACACATGGAATTCACTGCCGCAGGAGGTGGTGGCACCTACAAGCATGGACGGCTTTAAGAGTGAATTAGAGAAACATATGGAGCAGAGGTCCATCAGTGGCTATTAGCCACAAGGTATAGATAGGGACTCACGGTCTGGAGCAAGTGATGCTCTGTATTCTTGGTGCTGGGGGGGGGGGCAACAGTGGGAGGGCTTCTAGTGTCCTGGCCCCACTGCTGGACCTCCTGATGGCACCTGGTATTTTTGGCCACTGTGTGACAGAGTGTTGAATTGGATGGGCCATTGGCCTGATCCAACATTGGCTTCTCTTATGTTCTTAACAGCATGTTAGAATTTGATTTTTTTTTTACTGGCATGATTATATATACAAAGTTAAATAAAATAATTTTTTCACTGTCTGTGTTTCTTTTCTGGCCATTGAAACAAAGTTTGGGTCTAGTGGCACGTTTAAGGTGCTGCTTCAGACTAACACAGCTACCCACCTGAATCTATTTTCTGGCCATTATTATCATTTGTTTTATGTCATGATTATTACTGAAAATAATTTTGTCATACAGAGCAGGGGCCCTGACCTGGATAGCCCCAGCCTAGACTGATTTCATAGGATCTCAGAAGCTAAGCAGGGATGACACGGAGGCAGACATTGGCAAACCACCTCCAAACGTCTCTTGCCTTGAAAACCCAATGGGATCCTCACAAGTCAGCTATGACTTGACGGCAAAAGAAAAAGAAAAAGAGAGGGTTGTTAAAAATCCACCCCGGGCGCCAAGTAGACTGGGTACATCGCTGGTGCAGTCCACCCTCCAAAGCAGCCACTTTCTCCAGGGGAACTGATCTCTATTGTCTGGAGATCAACTGTAATAGTGGGAAGTCTCCAGCTACCACCTGAAGGTTGGTAACCTTACTGTAAGGAGCTCCTTCCTGCATAATTGATTTTGCTCCAGCCTGGACGGATGGAATTTTGACTGGCTAAAAGGCTGCAAGCTCAATGCCTGCACCTGGCAGGAAGCTGGCTGCTGCAGAGCGGGCTTTAAGACTGCACAGTCTCATCTCCTAGCAAGAGGGCTGCTAACTGTGAGAATTTCTTTTTTTCTCTCCACCAGCCCTTGCTTTATTGCTAAACTGGGGCCCCGGTCACACGGGCCGGATATCGCGGGGGGGGGGAGGCGTGGCTGTTTGCCCCGGAGCGAACTACTGTGCGACCGCCGGATCAAACGTCCAGCCGACGTCCCGTGGTTCGGGGGGAGGAGCTGATCATACGTCAATCCTGTGGCGCGGCAAAGAAGCGGCGCAGCGGGGGTTGTGGGGTTTTTTTTAACCAAAGGGTGCGCATTCGCCGTTGGGTGCTTGTGTGTATCTCGTGGAGACTTGGGAAAAAACCCCTTTTTGCGACGGGACATGGGCGGGCGCTGGATGCCACGAGCTACCACCGGAAACGTGATCAGACGCCCACCCTTGCACCGCGGTTTCCGGAAACTAGTACCTTGGAGGTACTAGTTTTTTACGGTGCATCTTCGGCGGGAAGCCTTGGGTTAGCCACGGGAACTCTACGCTTCCCAGATGTTGCGCTTTGATCGCGCCCGGAAAATCCGCCTATCTTCCGTCTCTGTAGTGTGGCTAATGCTCCGTGTGACCGCAGCCTGGGTTTGTGTGTGTGTTTTATTGCATACTGTTGCAAGCTCAGAAAGGTAGCCTAGTGGTCTGATTTGTCCACACAGGAAAATCCAGCTGCATTCAGTGGCTACAGTGCAACCCTTTTGAATATATATAACAATGTGTAGTTGCAGCTTTTGTTGCTAGAGTACTGAAAGCACAGCAGTAACAGGGCTTCCCTATGGCAGGTTTCTCTCTATTTTCCCTGCCCCCAGCAGCAGCCATCCCCTCCCCGCATCACCAAGCCTTAAAAATTTATTTAAAATCAGCAACTGGATATCTTATTGAGATTGTTGTCAACTGCCCTGAGCCCATCCATGGTGAGGGCGGTATATGAATCGAATCAGATAAATAAATAATACTGTTATAATGATATAATGCTATTTTATCAGGTTCTCTGAATACCCTGCTTTCATTTAGGAAAAAAATCTCTAGTCTCTTTCATTGTGGAGATATAAGGGGAAAGGCATATCTCCACTATAAAAGGGGCTAGAGCAGGGGTGTCAAAACTTGTTTAACATAAGAGCCACATAGAATAAATGTAAGATGTTTGAGAGCCTCAAGACATGAACAAATATTACATGTTTTTTTAAAAATATGCAAATTTGCTTTTTATTAACATTAAATGAGACTGCGAAAAATAAAAACAAAAGGGGTAAAAACAGATATTGACAATGAGATTTATTTGTTTGCTAATGAGATTTATTTGTCTAAGAGAGAGGGGGGGTGGAAAGAATGAAAGAGGTGGAAAGAAAGAAAAAGAGAAAGAGCAAAACAAAGAAAGCAAATAGATGGGGGAGGGGGGAAGGAAGGAAGAGAAAGAGAGAGAGAAAGGAGGGAAAGAACAAGAGAAAAAAAGTGGGAAGAAAACAAATAGATGGTGGAGGCAGGGAGGAAGGGGGAAAGAGAGAGAGGGAGAGAGAAACAAAGAAAGCAAATTATCAAGTACTGAGGACACTTAGCACATGAAAGGAGATGAGACTGTTTGTATGCTTCTGGGCGGCTTATGTTGGAAACAGGAGGCTGGACTTAAAGGACCACTATGTTCTTCATATTCATAATCTAGCCTTATTATTTTGAGTATCCCGAAACTTCTCTCCTTCTATGTATGTTATTGTTAAGTCGTGCGCTTAACAAAGAAGTCGGAGAGTGATTCAGCAAGAATGCGGTTTATTCTTCAGCTCTGTTACTTCTCCGAACACGGTACAACGATCGCCAGCCAGAACCCATCATATTTAGTGCCGTAAAATTTACCCTCCAAAACTGCCTTTTCCTTGAGGGTCACTAATCTCTGTAGACTGTACACTAACTGTAATTTTGGGTAAGCTCCAGGCCCTACATGGAAGTTGGTAACCCTGTGTAAAGCTTTGTCTGTTAATTTGTTTTCCAGCCTAGCTTCTACGTTTTTAGCAGTGGCAGCATAGATAAGAGATTTAGCAAATGGCTACTATATACTTACTCAAAGGAAATATCGTTGTTCAACGGGATATAATCCCAGGTTAAGTATGCACCGGAGTGGGAAAAGCTTCGCCCTACATTTTTGGTCTGTCCTCCTGTAGTTATTAAAAATTAAGCAATCAGGCCAGAGGTAATAAAAACACGATAAAACAACAACCCTCATGGGACGGTGACAGACTACCCGTCTGGGTTTTCTCCCAGAAAGACTTTGAAAATGCCATACAACAAATTTAGAGTCCAATGGCACCTTTAAGACCAACACAGGTTTATTCAAGGTTATGAGCTTTCGTGTGCACGCACACTTTATTATAAATAATATTTGAAAATGCTAGACGCTGCTGCTGGCCCTTTAAGGAGGCTACCTCAGCCGCCCTGCGTCAACTCCTGTTGGCGCTCTGGTTTGACGTTTGTTTCTCGCGACTGGAGCCTATTGGTGGCTCCACGTGGTTTGCGCTTTGCGGGTTTTGTTTTTTCTCTGACCATGGCGGAGGTGTTGTCAGCGCCGCTGCCGCCCCAGAAGCGCTTCTACCGGCAGCGCGCGCACTCTAACCCGTTGGCGGATCACACTTTGCGCTAGTGAGTGTGAAAAAGATACGAACCCACAACGAATCCCCTCCTCTACCCTCGTGCCGATGCTCTGTGCGTTGTTGTGAGTTTCCTCTAGTTGCAGGCTGCCGGGTAGAGTGGGTGTTTTTATCCCGGAAATGCTTTAAGTTTTGAATTACTTCTTGCTTCTTTATAGAGGCAGTTCTATGCACATTTACCCCTGTGGTCGGAATACTGTGAGGTTTATTGCCTAGTAAATATAGGATCATGCCATATGCACTTTAGTAGAGAACTATGATCGGGAAATATAATGAAGTTGTCCAGTACCGAGCCTATTCGTCCCTTTATCCCAGTATTTCCGCCTCTTACAGGGCCTGCCAGGGTCCCATTCCTTGTACCCTGGGGTCCTTTAAGTGGAGATGCTGGAACTAATCCTGGGACCTTCTGCATGCAAAGAATGCACTTGATCATTGACTGTCCTGCCTTTGTCTTCGTATATGCCCTTTACTATCTATCTGTCTATTCTTGGTGGCAGAGTCTCTTCAGGGTGGACTATGAGAAACTGGCAGCGCAACCCCAAGTTTACTAGGGCTTATTCTCTAGTAAGCGTTCTTAAGGTTGCAGCCTGACACATGCAGCTCTTTCTGGCTTCTCTGAATCCTGTGATGAATCCTTGGTTAGGTATCTTCTCACACCCTCTTATTGTTGCCTAGATGCTAGTGTTTATGCTTCTGGAAATAGTACGGGAAATATAAAAGCTGGTTCATCTCAAGCACTTGAGATGAACTGGGGAATCCCAGATACAGAATTACAGTGCCAAATGTAGCTTGATCCATAAGTGCCCTTACAGTGCAGTCCTAAACAGAGCTGACCCTTCCAAATCCATTTACTGTAAGTAGACTTAACTCTGCTAAGTATTACACTGTGAGTGTGCTATTACTGTTAACTGTAATTTCCCTTGACTTCAGCGGAATTTGGTTGCAAACAGATGTGGTTAGGATTAGAACATTAGTCCCACTACATTCTTTTCTGTGGGTCTTCTATCAAGGCCAGATTCACGCATTATTATTTCATTGTTTGCGTGAGACACAAGCAATTGGAATGTCTCTCGAGACATGACTCGCTGGGATATTTCTGTCTCTTGAAGTCATAGGATGAGTAGCAGACCCTCACTCCTTGTCCCTGTTCAGTTTTGAAATGATCCATAATAAAGGTGTCATAAGCATGTCCTGCAGAAATAATTACGCCAGGTAACTCATAGCTTCCATTCACCAAATTCCTGAGTGGTCTCTGTATTGGTCTGTTGCAGCAGAAATAGCAAAGTGGGTCCTTAAGGCAGATTTGTGGTGGTCTGTGAGTTGGAAGCCACTTGGAAGTGGTGCTGCTGGGGAACTGGGAAGTGTGTTGGTGTTATATGAGGCTCTTTCCTTTCTTTCCTGTTAGTCCCGCCAAGCCTGAGGAAATGGACTGGTCTGAACTCTACCCAGAATTCTTCACTCCTTTGACCAAAGATGATCAGCACAATGACCCAAAGGATGTGGAAGAGAGAGCCAAGCCTTCCTCTCAAGTAGAATTTGCTGATATTGGCTGTGGTTATGGGGGACTGCTGGGTAATTTCACACATCCCCACACCCCGATGATTTTGGGTTTTTTATGTCAAGCGTTTATGCTTTGCCCCTCAACCAGAAAACTGGTTCTCAAGACAGCTAACACCATATTAAAAGTTATACCCATTAAAAATCAATATAAAA